>NC_081415.1:670231932-670406932 GCF_030272615.1 Cryptomeria japonica | reverse complement strand
TAAGTACTCAAGTTGAAAGTTGGGAATGGTGGAAGCACTAACTTTTACGGTCAACATATTGCTTGAGAGATCCAAATATATTAGTTTTGTGCAATTATTTAGAATAAAAAATGAGAAAGTTCCATTTAAGTTGTTGTTGGCCAAGTAAAGATACTCTAGATTGGATAACTTAGCAAAGGAATTTGGGATTGTGGCACTCAAAGAGATATTCTCCATACCAAGATAATATAGGGCTGAGAGAATACCTAGAATAGATGGAATACTGCCATTTAATTTGTTTGATTTCAGTCCAAGATATGAGAGAGGGAGAGCTCCAAGAAAGGCAAGAATCTTACCTCTTAATAAATTTCTCGAAAGCTGCAACACTTGAAGCCGTGAGAGATTTGCAAAGGAGTGATGAATTTCTCCCATCAGTCCACAACCGTACATGTTAAGAGTGGTCAAATTGGTGAGAGAAGCAATATTCCCCACCCAACTATCTCCTGCCATACTAAAATTCACATAGCCCAGTCTAAGTTGCTCCAACCCTCTCAAATGTGTTATCCACTCCTCCAACTTGTTGCTCTGCAAATCATTATTCCAAGAGAGGCCAAGGTATTTCAAGCTAGACATGTTACCAATATCCCTTGGAATGGCACCATGGAGATTGTTATCAACCAGGTTCAAGTGCTTTAATTGCTGCAGTTTGGTCAATTCTCTTGGAATGACACCATGGAGATTATTATAACTTAGGTCCAAGTACTCCAATTGCTGCAATTTGGTCAATTCTCTTGGAATTTGACCAATAAATCCATAGTCATACAAGTTCAAATACTTCAATCTCCTTAGCTCCCCAAGTTGTGGAGGGATGGAAAGATAGTTGAAGTGATTGTATTTGAGGTCCAAGTGGTCCAAATGCAGTAGTTGGAATAGTCCCCCTTGAATCTCACTCCATTCAAGATCATATTCAGTGAGATCCAAGGAGAGCACATGGAGAGTGTGTGGGTGGCAACCCACTCCTTCCCAAGCGCAACAGTTCAACCCTCTCCACGATTCAAGTGGGGGGCTAACTGTTAAGATGAAGACCAACGGACATCATTGCCTTCCCTCCAAAACTGTGTCTCTTCAGTTTCTAGTGTAGTTGGAAGCTTATTTAAAGTTGTTGTTGTATCATTGTAATATGTAATTTGTTGATATAATAAAAGACCTCTATTCTTGGTGTGGATGTAGGCTAAGTTTGTCGAACCATGATAAAATCTGGTGTTTAGTCTTTGTGCTCTGTTTTTCATCCTTTTTTCATTTCTGCAAACTGTATTTGTTTATCTTCTATCTTTTACAATTGGTATCAGAGCTGGGTGTACATCTATTTGGAAATTTGGTAATTGAATTTCCTGAAGATGGAGGATTTGAAGGTGCAAAAATTTTTCGGAAAGAATTTCGGGATATGGAAGATTCAGATGCAATCTTTGCTGATCAAGCAAGACCTTAAACTTGCACTTGTAGGAAAATCAAAGAAGCCTTTTACCATGAAAGATGAAGATTGGGAGACTCTTGATGAAAAAGCCAAGGCAACAATTTTTCTTTCGCTGAATGAAAATGTTTTGTTCAATGTTGCAGAGGAGAATACTACAAAAGAAGTTTGGGATAAACTGATAAAAACATATGCTATGGCGTCTGCTGCAAATAAAGTCTTCATCATGAAGAAACTTTATAAACTCAAGATGAAGGAAGGTTGTGCAATGGCGAACCATATTAATGAATTCAACACTTTGATCAGCCAAGTGAATTCGGTTGGAATGACTCAAGACAATGAAAATAAAGTTGTTCTTCTCTTATGCTCTCTACCAAACAATTGGGATGGAGTTGTGACACCAATAAGCACTACGACATCAAGCTCCAAAAATTTGGCCTTTGATGAAGTTTCAGCCACTCTTCTCTCCAAGGATTTAAGGAGGAAGAATGATGAGCCCTCATCCGGTGATGCTCTCACAATGGTGAACACCGAAAATAGAGAAAGAATCCAATATAGAGGCAGAAATAATAACTATCGGAGGTCCAAATCAGCTAGAAGATCGCAGTCTAGAGGAAGAGAAGGCAGTTGTTGGTTTTGTGGGAAGGCTAGTCATGTCAAGAAAGATTGTAGAGAGTACAAGAAGGCACAAGACAAAGTATTGGACAATGAAGTAAGCATATTCCATGATAAAGATGATGGGATTCTAGTACTAGCTACAATTGATACAAAATCTGATTCATGGGTAATTGATTCTGGTGCCTCTTTTCATGCTTCCTCTCTCACAGATGCATTCATAAATTATCAAGAAGGTGATTTTGGAGAAGTATACTTGGGCAAAAAAAAAAACTTGTAAAATCATTGGGAAAGGTGAAGTTGTCTTGCATCTAGATGGAGGAGCCAAATTATTGCTCAAAGATGTTAGACATGTTCCTCAATTAAAGAGAAATTTGAATTCAATCAACCAATTATATACACAAGGCTTTAAAACCGAACTCATGAACACATGGAAAATAGCCATGGGTTACTTAGCTATTGCAAAAGGAGACAAGACGGGTAATCTCTACATTGTGAAAACCATTGATGAGGTGGGAGTTGCTATGACACTTGTGGGAAGAGATGTAGCCCTTTGGCATCAATGGTTAGGTCACATGAGCAAGAAAGGCCTTGAGGTGATGCTCAACCGTGACCAACTTTCAGGTCTACAATCAGCAAATTTAGAGTTTTGTGAACATTGTCTTCATGGGAAGCAAAGACGTGTCAGCTTCTTGAAGAATGGACACGACATGAAGACAACACTACTGGAATTGGTGCACGCAGATGTCTTCGGACCTATGGAGATAACCTCTTATGGAGGCGCAAACTATTTTGTTACTTTCCTAGATGATTGTACTAGAAAAGTTTGGATTTATATGATGTACTTTAAATCTGAAGTGTTTTCAAAAATCAAAATTTTCAAAGCACTTGTTGAAGACCAAAGCGGTCATAAAATAAAGTGTTTAAACATGGATAATGGAGGTGAATTTTGTTCCTTGGAGTTTGATAACCTTTGTGTAGATCATGGCATTAGAAGAATTAAAATTGTTTCATTCACCCCTCAAGAGAATGGGGCAGCGGAAAGGCTCAACCGAACTATCCTTGAGAAAGCACGGTGCATGCTGGTTTAAGCAAGAGTTTTGGGTTGAGGCTTGTAATACAACTATGTATCTAATCAATTGGAGTCCTTCATCACGGTTGAATTTCAGTATTCCAGAAGAGGAATGGTTAGGAAAATGGATTTCATATTCACACATTCAAGTTTTTGGATGTGAAGCCTATGCTCATGTCGCTAAAGAAAAAAGGACAAAGCTAGATTTTAAATCACAATGAGGCATCTTTGTAGGCTATGGCGAAGATCAATTTGGTTTCAGACTTTGGGATCCCGTTGGAAAGAAAATAGTCCATAGCAAAGATGTTGTCTTTAATGAGAAAGTATTTCCAAGATTGGAGAAACATGACAATTCAAAAAATGAATACATACATTTGCCAGATTTATGTAATAATGGCAATTCTGTTCGAAATAATTATTCTGTTCGAAATAATTCTGTTGTTCATAACACTTCAACAGGTTTGGATAGTACACGGTGGCATGATGGTACGTCTTCAGTGCAGCAACAATCTTTGTTCAATATGCAACCTACAAGTTATTCCCCTGTCCGTGACTCACAGCTTGGTATGCAGCCATTTGTTGACTCTCCAATTCGCAGTATTGACCAACATATGCGCAAAAGTAGTGGTGATAATGGTCATAATGATGAAAACATCAGGGTGCAGAAAGGTGTTGTCTCCTCTGATAAAAGGCATTCACCATCTGAAAAAGACCAAGAACATAGTGATGGGGATATACGAGAAAAAGACCTAGCTGATGTTAAAATTGATTTAGGGAATGTGAGAAGATCAAGTAGATAGAGAAAGATTCCATCCAAATTCTCTGATTATGAACTTCTCTTCATTGAAGAGGCAGAGCCCACTTTATTGCTCTCTGAATATACAGAACCTTCAAATTTTCAAGCAGCTATGAAGGATGAAAATTGGGATAAATGGCAGGGTGCTATGCAAGAAGAAATGAGTTCGATTGAAGCTACTAACACATGGGATTTGGTTGTCCTTCCACCAAATTGAAAACCACCTAAGAACAAGTGGGTATGTAAATTGAAAGAAGAAGGCGAAGGTAGGAAGTGTTACAAATCCAAATTGGTGGTAAAGGGTTATGCTCAAGAAAAGGGGATCGATTTCACTAAAATTTTCTCTCCAGTTGTGAAGATGACATCAATCCGAACTGTTTTAGGACTCGTAGCCGTATGGGACCTTGAGTTGGAACAACTTGATGTAAAGACATCATTTCTATATGGAGACATTAATGAAGAATTGTACATGAATCAGCCTGAAGGCTCTGTGCAAAAAGGACAGAAACATCTCTATTGTCGACTAAAACGTAGCTTGTATGGGCTCATTCAAGGCCCGAGGTAGTGGTATGTTAAGTTTGATTCTTTCCTGATTGAACATAACTTCATAAGATGTGAATCTGATCCATGTATCTACTACAAGAAACTTTTGAATGGCGAATTCGTCATTCTTCTTCTCTATGTTGATGATATGTTGGTAGCTGGTACAAGTTCTAGAATTGTTGGTGAGTTAAAAACTAAATTGGCAAATAAATTTGCTATGAAGGATTTAGGGGCAGCCAAGAAGATTCTTGGCATGACGATCACCTGAGATAAAGAAAAGAAGGAGATCACTTTGTCACAAAAGGAATACATTGACAAAGTAGTTGATCGTTTTGGTATCGTTGATGCCAATATTGTTTCTACCCCACTTGCCACTCATTTTCAGTTATCTTCTGATTTGTGCCCAAAAACACAAGAAGACAAGGATTTCATGAAAGGAATTCCTTACAAATCAGCAGTTGGTAGCATTATGTATGCTATGGTTTCTACATGTCCCAACATTGCTCATGCGGTGAGAGTTATGAGTAGATTCATGAGCAATCCCAGGAAGATTCATTGGGAAGCGGTTAAGTGGATATTGAGGTACCTAAAAGGAACTTCAGATTATGCATTGTGCTTTGGTGGCAACAATGTTCAGTTACAAGGTTTCACAGATTTGGATCTTGCTGGAGATTTAGACAAACGAAGGTCTACTACTGGTTATGTCTTCATGTTTGTTGGAGCTGCCATTAGTTGGACCTCTAGGCTGCAACGTTCTATTGCCCTTTCTTCTACAGAGGCTGAGTATTTGGCTCTTTCTGAAGGTGCGAGAGAAATGATCTGGTTGCAACAATTGTTTGGTGAAATGAAGTACCAACAAAGCGATTATGTTATGTTTTGTGATAGTCGCAGCGCCATTTTTATGGCTCATAACCATTCCTCTCAACGACATTCTAAACATATTGATGTGCATGCTCATTTTGTTCGTCATATGGTTGAAGAATGCAAGTTGAAGGTTGTTAAAATTGACACAAATGTCAACCCGACAGATATCTTTACTATAAGTGTGTCCAAGGAGAAGTTCAAAAGTGCTAGGAATTCTCTTGGGTTCATAAAGAAGAAGTAAATCAGCAGGAAGAGTAGGGGAATGACTGATCAATAGCAGCATCCGTTGGCTATCAGGTGGGAGATTGTTAAGATGAAGACCAACGAACATCATTGCCTTCCCTCCAAAACTGTGTCTCTTCAGTTTCCGGTGTAGTTGGAAGCTTATTTAAAGCTATTGTTGTATCATTGTAATATGTAATCTGTTGATATAATAAAATACC
This sequence comes from Cryptomeria japonica, assembly GCF_030272615.1. Classification (NCBI taxonomy): domain Eukaryota; kingdom Viridiplantae; phylum Streptophyta; class Pinopsida; order Cupressales; family Cupressaceae; genus Cryptomeria; species Cryptomeria japonica. The sequence continues at coordinate 670,401,149 of NC_081415.1, read as the reverse complement.
TCTGTTCTCAGTGTGGATGTAGGCTAAGTTTGCTGAACCACAATAAAATCTGGTGTTTAGTCTTTGTGCTCTGTTTTTCATCCTTTTTTTAATTTCTGCAAACTGTATTTGTTTATCTTCTATCTTTTACACTAACAAAGGAATATTCTTTGTAATAAGTGAAGTTAATGCCTTGCTTGAAATCAAGGAGAGACATTCTTTCCTCTTCAAAACATGCAGAGAAAATGATAATGGGCAGCAACAGCAACACCCCCTAAATGCCCAAAACCATTTTTATTGCCTTCCAAAAACAAGAAAAGGCAAAGATATTATCTTAGAACAGAATAAGTAGCTCCCTTTGCAAATCTCAGAATCAGCTTCTCTTTTCTCTCAATGAATGAAATGGCTTCACAAGCTGAGGCAGATTTATAGGCCATTCAAAGCGCACTGCAGTGAAGAGGAGAAAGTTGCAATTTTCCAAGTCTTTTCCGCCACCAAATTTGAGCATGAAAAATCAATGACCGAGATAGAAGATTTGAAGAAAAAATGTGTGGTGAAATTTCATCACTAGAGAAAATGTTTGGTCAAGCTCGCATGTCAAGCACGACACGAAGAAAGTTGCATGTGAGGCACGAAGAAAGTTGGATGTGAAGCATGAAACAAAGAAAGTTACGGACGCGTCTATTCTGGTTCCAAAATGGCAGTACGAATTGACTATCGATTTTGTAATTAACCATTGTGATTGATTAACCTGTTGCTAACACGCTGTACGTAAGGTTTGTTTTGGAGCCGAATAGCTTCAGCCGAAAGTTACAACGTATAGTGGTGGGGACCACAAAGTCGGATGAAGCACGACATTAAAAGATTTTATTTTTCTCTCTCGCATCTCACCACAATCAAATCAGATATTATCTTTATTAATCTCTATAAACTGAAAAGATTTTTGTGGTGTTTAAGTAATGAAAATTTGAATGTTTATTATTATTATGAAATGTTGTTAATATTAAAATAAAATTAAAGTTTTATTATTTTTTCTACATTCTTAGAAATGTAGAGTATTCTGTCATGAAATCATAGGCCATGACAAGCTTTTAATAAGGGATTAAAATTCTTTATTTCATATCAATCAAAAATATTTAAATTGTCTTAATAATTCTGAAATTTGTAATATTTGAATGGTAAAATATGATATTTTTTTAAATAATAAGAAATAATTTAAAAACTAAATTTTTTTTTTTAACTATTAAAAAGATTTATTTATATTTATTTAATAAAATAATAAATAATGAAAATTTACAACAAACATTCAAGTTTAATTTGACATTACACAAATTTAAACTAAAAATTATTGATTGACAATTAACAAATCATAAAAATATTGAATGTCTCTAATTTTAAATAGTATTTGATCAAGTGCCAAAGCCAAATAAATAAATTAGAGCACTGATTAGCATTAAAGTGACTAAGTACTCTTATTAAAAGCTACATGTTTCCAACTAGTCACCACAACATACTTGTAAGCTTGAAAACAATTAACTTTTCTATTATTTAAAAATTCTTTCAAATAGTAAAATATTATATAAATCAATTGAAATAAACAATCATGGACCATTCAAATTAAATTATCTTTTTAATTTATTTATTATATTTGTCAAAGGTTATAGATCTATTAATTCATATAATATCATATATTTTGCATTATTATATATTTTAGTTTTATTCTAAAAAAATATTTTTCTTTTGTATCCAAATTTAAATACTATTATTGCAAAAGCTAACACTTATTTTTATTTTAGTTTTATTCTTAGTTTGTATTAAGTATCATAGAATCACAATCAATGGTAGATCAAGAGTCGCAACTTAGAATTCTACACAAAGGTGTCCCTCATTGGAATTGAACTTGGGTCTCCACATTGAGAACTCAATGCTTTAACCAACTAAGCTCAACCCCTTGGACTTTTATTTTTATTTTGAAAACTTAATAAATACATTTATAAGATTTGTGTTATTTCATAAAAAAACGTGCTCTCTTAGATCAACAATTGAAAAACTACTTAAATTATTGAAAAAAGTTCTTGAATCATGTATATACTACTAAGATTAAATTTTGAAGATCTAGATTCCTTGTATTGTGTCAATTGAAGTTTTTCATTCCATAAATGTAAATGTTATTTAATTAATTTTTGGATGATCAAATAAATACAATAAAATGTTTTTAAGTATAATGTACACAATCAATTTAGAGTGGAAAAATAAAATAGAAAATAGACAAAATTTTAATTTTTAAATTAAAAAAATAAAAGATCAAGTTTGCAACCATGGATTTGACAATATAATGGTAAAAATCGGTCTATGTGAGAAAACAATTAAATTAGACAAAATAATGTATAAATTCAAGTATACATAGAAATATGTGTAATATGTATAGTAGTCTGAAAATAAGATAGGGGCTAAATATGTGGAAGAGTTATATATGTACTTAAATAGGTAGAAGAGTAAGTGTGAGATCATAGTAGGTCAAACAATGAAAACATAGGGAAAATCATTTGATTGTATTAGATATATCAATTTTCAAAAGGATATTTGATTTCTTTTTAAATTTTTTCCTCAAGATTTTTTCCTTGGGATTACATTAGAATTAGAATTGAAAATCTAAAACGTTTTTCATAATTTTTCCCAACTTCACCCTCGATGTTAATAGATTTTTATATCAAAATTTAAAAGGAAAAGGGTATATTCAAGAATCTCTCAAGATCCTAAAAATATAATAATTGTCTCATTATATTTTTTTGTTTGATAATTGTCATGTTAAAATTTTCATAGATAATAATTATTAAATTTATATACTTGTGTCTAAATTTTTAATAGATATATAAATTGAAAAAAGTCACAACTTTCAAATCATTTCTCCTTTCTCAAATCTAAAAGATAGACTCATAGTCTAGGATTCATTTGCTAAAAGTATTTTAAAATTGAATTTCATATTTTATTACTAAGTTAAATTTATTAGATAATTATTTTTTATTATAAAATTATTAAAAAAATATTTATATATAAAAAATCACAAAATATGCATCACATTAGCTTGCATGTATTTTACTTATATCTAAAATTTTGATCTAAAAAGGAATTTTTAGCTTGTTCTTAGGTTTGTCGGGCAATTGTTGGAAGTTATTGGAAATTTATCCAATCTCTAATAGACTAAAAGCATTGATGAGATTTAAGGCTTAGACTATACTCAATGAAAAATTGTGATTGTATGCAAATCTAAAAATAAGTTGTCTTACTATGGAAATCCATGGAGATGTGATCTTCTTTCTTATGCCACAAACCACCACTTTAACATACTTGATAAACCTATCTTAGATGAACATAAAAAATCAAGAAAATGAACATTACTTCATTATAAGATAACAAAATTAATTGAATATAAATCAACACAAGAACATCTCACAACACAAGATTTAGGTGGAGAATCCCTTTTCAGTAAAAAATCCACCAAGAAGAGAGGTCTATGCTTGTATTATCTTCATGAAATAGAGATTACATACAATCCTTCCTTCCTTCTCCTCTTCAACCTTCAATCCAACACCATTTGTGTATAAAAATGGACTCTCATAATGTCTCCATCTCAAACTATCAATATATAAACTTATAGAGGTCTAAAATACAATTATATAAAATTACCATGTGTCAAAAAAAGGTTCCAAAGTAGCATGGTAAAATTCCATACGAACCACCTTATTTTAATCATGCATGTAGCCCAGAATAGCTACTTACAAATGCTCTTATGTACAACTATCATAAAGCATCTCACAAGGTTTTTTGGACCAATATATTAGTCATCTACCATAAATACACTCATAGTGGCTTGCGATAACCTATGAAATCTATCATAACTATCACACATGCACTTACAACACCTTACATGTGTCCAACAACCTAAAAATAGAAGATTACAAATGGGATGCCTAGCTATCTTTCTCCTTTTCCCAAAGTCCAAATGATTAAGGTAACTTCATCTTACATGAGCTCTTTTACTATTGTTGGTGAATAAGTTTCATCCCTAATGAGTAAATTACAAATAAAATTAGGAAAATAAATAATACAAGGATTTACGAGGCTGATGACACGTTAATCCTAACATTCTCCCTCTTGAAATCATACATTGTAAATCATATCCATAAGAATACAAAATAATTAAGTACAATGATCAAGGATCAATGCCTTTTTGTAGCAACAAGGGAAAGACATCTACTAGCCATAGTTGTACTACTTGATTCTTCAAACTTCTCAAGTGATCCAACAACCAAGGTAACCACCATCAAGCAAGAACTCCTCACATCCTTCAACATTCTACCTATGAAATTGAAAAGGGACATGCCAAGGTGAATCATACCAAATGTCATTGAATCTTGTACCAATTTAGATACATGAACACAAGCATAAAATTCAAATAATAAAAAAGGCTTTGAGTAGTTGCCTTACTCATATTAGCTAGAATAATAGCTACAACAAATTGTGCCTTATCCAAGTGTACCATATCTCAAACCAAGGTATACCAGCATAGATAAAATTGTGTGTCATCAACATATCAACTCAAAAACTATAATCAAATCTCTGTCTATCCATTGTCCTATCTTAATGCAATATACCAATGCATAAATGATCATAGACAAGGCCAACTAACAAAGTTTGCAATAACATTGAAACAATCCCATTGGATATAGACAATCTATATGTGAGTTGTCTCTCTACAACCAAATGAGTGATTAGCCCACAAAATTGCATAACTTAGATCTAAATCCAATGAAGAAAGTGTTATAAAACTTAGATAACTGGTGGACAACTAAGAGGGGGGGGGGGTGAATCAGTTGTCAACATATTATAGAACTTTAACCATTAAAACCTTATTACCAGAATACATAAACCAAATACTAGAATAGTAGATATAATAGTTAAGCACAAATATAAGCCACAGAACATTTACCAACCATCCACAAAAGATAACACCAATATTTGTATGTGGAAAACTTGGTAAAGAGAAAAACCATGGTGGGAAGCCTACTCACAGTTAGATAATACTTTTGCAGTAAGTATGTGAATACAAAAAGAGGGGCCTACACATGTAGGAAGGCCAACAGCCTAGAGCGCACTGCTCATCACAAAAGGATCCTCACTGACTACAAAATAATTCTGGACTACAATTCGAAAAGAAGAGTGAACTGCAAGAATAACATATCATATGCCTGAGTACAGTTCTGGTTAAGCTCAATACCGAAGGTCTTAAACCTCTTTCACCAACCCAATTTGATCACCTATGATCAACTAAAACCTTTGCATATGATTACAACATTATTTGCACACAGATAATCCTATATCCCATAAACTCATGATCTATAAAGAGATCTTACATCATATTTATACCAACCCGGGACCTAAACAATTTGGTTGGCCACCTAAAAGATAATACAATAAATTTATTATATAAACCCACAATCTAATGATCAACCAAGTCAGCCTAAGACCGAAGCAACATAATCCAATTAATAGATCCAACCGGTAACACATCAGGATCATCCACCAACACGTTACATAAACCGGTCCATAACCTAGCAGAATAAGATAGCATTAGGTTTGGTCCTAAATGCAACACCACCGATCAATCGAAACATGAACAAGATAACCAACAACATCCCAAAAGCCATCTAGAAGTCGCACCAACACCACTTATCAAGTGCAGCAAAAGATCTTCAACAAAGCTCTATCGGTAAAACCCTTACTGGTGACCAAAAGGCTTACTAGAACAAATGATAGCTCTTGAGTCATCAAATCCCAAACCAACTGATCGTGATACGCATCTGAATAGCATGAATGGTAGATCCAAACCAATTCCACAAACCAAAGCATACCAGAGCATACTGGATCAATATCATAATCCAACTGCTCTACCAGAACCTACCAGAAACCAGTAAACAACCAAAACAGCCGATGTTGCCATCAATGCAACACATAATCAATTCCTCTAATTTTCCAATAATCTCCCCCTTTGGCATTAATGGAAACACTAGATGTGAAAAACATCCAGGTGCCAAGAAATGCCAAACAAGTCTCCCCCAAAGGAAGACAACCAACAATCTTCCATAAGATGATATTACAATGAAGTTAAAAAACTCCTCCTATGAATGATATCCCTATTAAGCTCTGATCTCTCCCCTTTGACTGATATTCTATTAATCTTTGTTTTTCACATATATCTCTCCCCCTTAACATCAATGCCAAAAATCTGACATAAACATCAAAGAAAAATCATAAATCCACTGAACCACACAACTGACTACCCCCCCTGAGTAGTAGCACCATCACATCAATTTGAAATGAATAGTAGCTCTGTAAATGCATATCATACTGATGCCAATCAGCATCACTCAAGTCTCTAGTGGAGGGACAAAAACCCCCAATCTGTCTCTGAAGTACTCAAAAGATTCCTTAAGAAAGGGTTTAGTGAAGATATTTGCAATCTCCGCTTTTGTGTTCACATAAACCAGTCTGACTTCATTTGCTTCCACCTTCTCCTTCAAAAAGTTGTACTTGATAGATATGTGCTTTGTCTTAGAATGAAATACAGGATTATTTGATATGTGAATAGCAGTAGAGTTATCACAGTGAATAACTATCGGTTCATTACAATCCACCCTTATATCCTTCAACATTTGCTTCATCCATAGAACTTGTGTACAGTTAGTAGCAACAGCAACATACTCAACTTCAGAAGTAGATAAATAAGTACATAATTGTTTCTTGTTGATCCATGAAACAAGTTTCTTTCCAAGAAAGAAAGCTCCACCGGATGTGCTCTTTCAGTCATCAACATCTCCAGCCCAATCTGTACCTGTATATGCACATAGTGTAAAACGATCATCTTTAGGATACCACAAACCTGTGTAGGGGAAAAAGTGAGACTATGGAAACCCTAATCGCACTCTCATACACCCTCATGGAATACGAAAGAGCCTAGGGAGGTAATGCACATTGGCTACTTCTTATGAGAAAGAGAGAGTCATGGATTACCTCTTAGGTTTTCTATTCCTTTGTTGTAAATGAGAGAGAGGAGTAATGCAAAATGCAATCTAACCTAGAAAGAAAGTAAGCAAACAAATTCTAATCTAAGAATGTAAATCAAAGAACAACTGATACACTGCTGAAAAGTATAGATCAGAAGACAAAATCAAAGGTGCACCTGTGTCTAAAATCTGCGTAGAAATGTCTAGGACCAGGGTGCCACGCCACTGTCCTGATTCTGCAATTCTATAGCTGCAACTGAGAGGAGGGATTCTGAGACCAGTGAATTGTTGTTCTGCCAAGTCTTGCTGATAGAGGGAAAGACAAGGGTGCCACACCCTTGTCCTAGGCAGGACCAGGGAACCATGCCCCTATCCTTGATAGGGTTTCTGCACTTCTGAAGTTTTTGAGTGATGTAGATGCGTGTTCTAGACCTATATCTGCTTCCAAATTCCTATTTCTCCACTTGCAATCTAAAAAGGGAAGGTTTGGGGTGGCTATATAGGGTTTTGTTGTAGTCAAACCCTCATGTTGTTTATTTCCACCTCCATGAATAGCCGATAATGTATTGAAAATGTGTGTGCAAGAACCTTGTGTATATGCAAGATCCTAAGAATGAAAGTAAACAAACTAGAGAAACCCTAAAGAGTAAACCCTAATTTCTTATAATTGACAAAGTAAGTGCTCTAAATCCATAATGCAAAGTGGTATAAAGCATGAATATGAATCAAAATGAAGCTTATGAAAAGATCTAAAAACAACATGAAACCATACCCAACCCCAAGGGAGAGGTACAAGCCAATCGTTAGTCGGTGATCACTTATTGTTCTTCTACATCTTCAAAATCCCTCAATTGATAAAATGATGCTTGATGAATTCTTGATGGATGAATGGTGAATATTGTTGAAGACTTCGAAGATCTACACTTTCACTACAAAGAAGGCTCTAATACTCCAAAAACCCGCTCTTTGATTCTTAGAAGAAGACCCCTTCAAATGAAGAAATAGAGCTCTTAAGTATGAAACCCTAGATATTAATTTCATGTTTAGGCCAACCTAGGATTAGAATTTCCCGCTGATAGTTTGGGGTTAAGCATTATCATATCATAGGATTGTGCTCTTGAAATTTTGGGAAAATAGTCGCGGACCATGTGCATTCCCGCCACGATCTGACCAACTTTTCATTGAATGTTCAGAGCTATTAGATATGATGATATTAGAGCGCATCCCAAAGTTACAGCCAATTTTGAGGTGTTTTGATATGTGAAATCGGGCCTAAATGGTCAAAATAAGACATAATTAGGGTTTATGATTAAATGATTCATTGGAGGAATAAAATGAAAAGGGGCATGCTTAGGGTAAAGGGCCCAACTTTGTAATGTGTAAAGTAATGAAACATGACCTTAGATTTAATTAAATTAATTAATTAAATGCTTAAAGGGGAATGATAAATGCAAGATGCAAAACACACTAAGGCAGGTGCTAACTTAAGTGTGAAATTTTACCACCCTAGCAAGGGTGTATAATTTACGACACTATATTTAGCCCCCACTTTAGCGGTCATATGAAACTATGTGCATATGCAAGCTAAAGTATAGAAAAGTAAAGTATAGAAAAGTAAACATCATTTGAAAAAGGATATATCCATAAGTTATCGAATGAAGCCCCCAACAGTATTTGCAGTACATAGTTAGGAACTAAACCCTCAAAAACCACATGTTAGATCACAAAATCACCTAATGCTTACTAAGGAAGGTGATTAGATTTATGGGTAGCTACATGCCCCCCTATTTTGACTTGCTTATTGTGAGGTGAAATAGGGTATCATGTTTTCCATAGCGAATTATGATAAAGATCATGATGATGCAAGCTCACAACAAGGCTTGATTACTCATCTAAGCACATTATGGAACTAATGCAGAGTGAGAGGGTGAAATCATGATTCCAATGCCACTGATGGTGCGAGAATCAGAGATTCCTATCTCAAGGTATGATAGATTGAAGAAAAAGTGCAAAAATTAGGGTTTTAACTTAAAAACATAAAGTGGAAAAAGTGCATAACACATAAATATGAAAATGACACCTTCATTTGTTACTTTCTAACTTTTTTTCACTATTCATTGTAGAGGAGCCCACATACAAGCCATCATGCCTCAACGCCGACCTGAGTGACCTATGCGAATGGAGATCCTGTGGTAGTCCGTACTCGTTGACCGATCGCTTGATCAAGTGAATTGACTTCCCATTGACAGCATTTGACTTTGTCATGTTTTCATAGTTTTCATAAGTGATGATGTCATCTTCTAGTCCGGGTTGGGACCCATGCTTCAGACACCTAGGGGTCCTAGGGTGCCCTGGTCCTCCTAGGGTGCCATGATCTCCTATGGGCACCATGGTACCAGTAGGGTGCCATTGTCCCATTAGGGCGCCCTGGTTCATATAGGGCACCCTGGTCCTTGTAGAATGATTGCATTGATTAGATGATGATAGATGATTGATCGATTACTGATGAGAGATTGCTTTGAATTTTGCAGAAACTACCTTACATCTGCCAGCATACCACCAGCCTCACCTTTCGGATCCTTCGAGAGCAGATCTCGAGACTGACAGCAGGAGAGAGGGATTTGCTACATGCAGTGGGTTTGTAGGATGCAATGACCATGCCAACCATCCGATTCCATTCTACTATGCTGATGACACTGATGGAGAGGTGGGATGCAGATACCTCAACATTCTTACTACCAGTGGGGGAGATGATGGTCACCCTAGAGGATGTATACCGCATTTTGTGCCTACCCATCAGAGGAGAGACTGTTAGATATCAATCTAACCACACAGAGGAGGATTACAGGAGAGTAGGCATATGCCATGGGGAGAGTGATACGTATCAAGATGAGGGGTCACATTATGGTCAAGTGGCTCCTAAACCCTACAAGCGAGGTTCCATTGGTGAGCCCACTTATGATTGCGACCCTTACATTATCTGTGTACCCAAATGGTCATGACACACATATGCATGGAGGACTCATCTACACCATATGAGGTATGGAGAGAAACAAGAGAGTATACTCTTGGGGTCGGAGTATGCTTGCACATCTCTATCATGACCTTGGAGAGTATGTGTTCGAATAGGGATGCAACCTTATGACATGCACACTACTATATGTGTGGATGTTCGAGCATATCACATGCACTAGACCTGGTGGAGCCCCTATAGAGCTAGTCCTAGAGTAGCCTAGGGTATATGCTTATCCTCTTACCCGTGAGTGTCGATTCGATGATCTCTTATATTGGAGATTGAGCATGGATAGATTGATAGTGAGAAAGATCATATGGAGACCCTACCTGAGGATGTCCATGTGGGTAGGGCTACGTAGACAAATATTTGGCATGCAAAGGAACTGTCTACTAGAGGGACGATATAGCCACATAGTCATTCCTTTCTACTTCAACCGATTTTGGTGATAGTTTGGGTTCGAGCAGTGTGATCCTACTGACATGCCTATATACATCTGACACTCACAAGTGATGTCGAGGCTAGGAGACATTCCTAGGCCTATGAGTAATGAGATTGACATCATAGATTCAGATGGGTCAGATCGAAACATAGCAACAGATTATAGAGATGATTCAGGCATGCATTGACGATACATCACATGGTGCAGGGGGACATACCTTGGAGCCATCTTCCCAATAGACTTCCTTAGAGGGAACCATGGACCATGGAGATAGGAAGACTATGGAGAGAGATCTGATGCATCTGAGGAGGACTCAGACGATCAAGGTAATGACACAAAGGAGTAGGAGGTAGGTGGAGATCCTGATACTGGGAGATTAAGATGGAGATGATGATGATGAGGAGGAGGACATAGAGGAGGAGGAGGATGAGTTAGGTGCAGTTCATCACTCCAGATAGGATACTAGAGCCATAGATCCATCGAGTCTCCCACAACAGGAAAAGAGGGGTCCCATAAGGGGTCCTGATCTTGATCCTCATTGGCCTATACTGACTATATAGTGACATTATGAGCGGGGAGAGCCTAGCGGATCCTAGGCTCAGGTAGTCGCTGTCACTGATCCTTACTAGTGAGAGGGAGATCTAGGTAATTTTCTCTATTATTGATTAACATATGCATTCTACCTGCTTTAGATTTTATGATATAAAATGATACCGATGAAAAATTTCTCTCTATCTTGTAGCTAGTGTCCAGGAATGGCATTCTCTGATTCAAAATGCAGTGATAGACCTTATTGTGACTTCACATGTATAGATACCACACAAACCCCAAAGGAGTGCAGGACATCACGAGGACCTTTTCTCACCTATTCAGACGGAGGTGGAGGACCTAAGAGATAGATTATGATGGACAGAGTTTGATCTGATGAATACTAAGAGGGGGGTGAATTAGTATACCAAAATTGCTGAACTCAAATACTTAAACAGTTTAGCAGTAAACTAGTATAACAGATTTACTAACAAACCAGTTAAAAAAAATGCAAACCAAATAGCAAATAAGGCATTCACCCACAGGAGAACAATCACCATAACACAAGAGGTTTTGACGTGGAAACCCAAATGGGAAAAACCATGGTGAGCTGAGACTCACAAGTAACTATCTGCATAATAGAAACCAGACCGGTTAAGGTCATACAATGTTCTTCACCAGAACAGATCCTCTTAGGAATCTCGATCTCTGTTAGGAGATAAGTCCGATTAAAGACTACCTTGTGAGAGGATTTTAGATCCACAGTTGTGAACCACCTTGTTAGAGGATTTACAAAGGCTTTGCCAACCCTACCCATTTAAGGGTTTCAGACTTGTTGAAGATGTGAGTAATCAACAAGTGAGTGATCTAAATACTAGCACAGTATGCTTGGTTAGATCCTTGATAGCTCATTGTTAATGCATTTCAGAATTCATTCAATCTTCAATATCTCCACACTCTTCTTCTTCACACAGGCCTAATCTTCTCTTCTATGATCGCACAGACAAAAACCTTATCAACCACCTAAAACCCTAACAACTCCTAAAACCCTAGACATGATGTCGTTATAAAGGAATCTGATTTCATGTCGGTCCAATAGGATTACATTGCAAGTTCCTAGGTTCAATGCATCTAGACACATTTGGTAACATGACACAGAATCACCACCAAAGTGTCGGTGAATGATAACTCATCACAAAAATATTGATTGGTAACTCATCACAGAGTAATACCGGTTCATACATTTACCGATTACCGGTTGTCAAAAATGAAGACTAGGAAAAATGATAACTGCCGCTTTAGTTCCTTCGTACTGCTTGAGATCCTCGAACCACTTGAGGAATTCATACCACTTGAGATCGGTAAACACTTTCTGCAAAACACTGATAGTCTAAAGACTATAATTCATAATACCGGTTGGAACAATTACCGGTTGAGCATAACTCATACATACAAAAAGTGATCTCAAAACAAGTGTGTGTCCATCAATGACAATCACAACATCATCAAAATGCCAACAATCTCCCCCTTTGGTATTGATGGCAACACTTAGGAAAATTTTGACATCTAAGTGTTTTACAACAAAAATATGCCATAATCAAAATTACTCCCCCTAAGCATATACACTATCCCTTTTTGCAGAAAATACAATGTCCTTAAAGAACTAACATGAAAGTATACATAGCATTCACCGAAATTTTAAATACAAAATACTACTCCCCCTTTGCCAACAATGACAAAGTACTGCAGAATAACCCCTGTTTCTCATTATCATTAATATAATAAATGTTTATGACAATAATGAGTGAAACTTATCAAAAACCGATTTAAAATCCTGCATAAAGGTCTTCATGGATAAAGACCATGACTCAAGTAATGAGGTAGCCACCTCACTTTCTATTTGCATCTAGGATACCTATTCTTCCATGGCATCAATTGTGCTCATCTCTTGAGTGACCGTTAAGGCATCCAGATTGAGATAGCATTTCTGAAGTATTTGGAGTTTGGGTAGTAGAACCAATTGAAGTTCCCACAAATCTCTGGTCCGGTTGCTAATCTCCAACTCTATTCTGGCATACTGGAGCTGAAACTGGTGAACAATTTGCCCATATGTAGTGAAGGAATCATAGGGCATCTTAAAGGTGCTTATATATGCCTGCAAATCAGATTGCAGTTTTTCCTTCTGTGCAAGCACATCATCACAAAATAGATGGGGTTGGCTTATCTTACTGAGCAGTAGTTTTCCCTCATCCATAGCATCTCTTATGTCCTTCTATTCTTTCTGAAGTTCAAACCAGAGCTCATTCAGTTTCTTCACTAAGGCAGTGTTTAGTGCCTTTTGATGCTTCTTCTATGCATTAGCTTCAACAACCTCTTCCAGGCATTGTGGTGCAGGAGCACATAGGTGAGTAAAACTCTCATTTTTGAGTATTTAATGCTTTTATGTTTGTAAAGTCTTGTGTTAGGTTGATTATGATTTTTTAGGCTGTTTTGGGTCATGTTTAGTGGTTTTGATCTCATTTTGGGCTCTAGAGATCAAGTTTTGCCTTTTAGGCCTTCAGTTGACAATTTTTGGCAAAAATGTGAAAAATTGCCAAAAAGGTCTCCTAATGTCTTCAAGAGAATTGAAACATGTTTTTTTAGTGTTTTTAAGAATTTCTAAGTTTTTTAGGCAAGTTGATAAGGCTAGGTTGTCAAAAATACCTTTTTGAGCAATAAAAGTTGTCATTTGACTTGAAAAGTTGTCAAAATTGTCATTTTCTTGTAAAATGAAGTTATTGAAGCCTCATGTCCATACTAGGGCTTGAAAACCAACTAGAGAAACTATATAAGGCCTCCCTTTTCCTTGGAAAGGGTTGGTGATTGTATTTACAAGTGAAACTTAATAGAAATCATGTTTTTTTGGCTTTTATGACCTTTTTTCCTTCCTTTGAAGAGCAGTTCGTACTATAGCTGTGCAAATCCATACTGTACCTCTTTGGAAGTTGAAATTTTGATGTAATAAAACTTCCTATGTATTTTTTTCATTGGTTTTCATTTGCAAGGTGGTTGTACAAAAATATTTGTAAACTGGAAACCTGCTACCCAGCCAGGGGTTTTGGAGTTGTAAAATGCATCAACTTGGTTGATCCAGGTCTAGAATCCCTCCAATGGATTCTTCCAAGTTGATTCACATGTATATAATATACATATCCTTCTTTTTGTGCCAGGAAAGTGGTTGGAAGATGCATTTGAGTGTGAACTAGGCAAGTTGGAGCAACTAGGCTAGTTCATGGTTAAAACTCAAGATTGCCATCCAAAAGTAATTTGGAATGAACAAATCAATGAGACAGTGATATGGAAGTATGGTTTAGAGTGTTGAGAATCACCTTGTCTTGTTGGATTAAGCTTGTTTTATCAAACATTCCTATTTTTGTTAACAAACAGTGTGTTCATTGTTTTGTGATTGGTATCTTGTAAAATGCTCATTGGGATGCGTCCAAAAGCATCATCCAAGACTTGAATCTTGAAGGAAATTTAATAGGAGGTGTGTTATATGTTTTAATACCTCATTGAGTTACTTTCCCAATTCCAAACTCTTCATTCTCGCAGGTCCCAAAGTGCAAATGTTGCTGACTGGTAAAAGGCAGAAAAAAGAAAGTGACAGGGCAATTTACTGTTTTCCCACTTGCTTGCCAAGTGTTTGACATTTTGATTGTAGGGAAGAAATATGGGAAGGTTCCTTATGATGTGGCAGAGCTCCTAAGCCATTGTTGAGGCTTGAAGAGTGGTGTTAGAGAGACTTTCCAAAATTACTTGGTCCAAACCCTACCAAACCCTCCAAATATACCACAAAAGGTGGACCATCCTAAATTTGCACAAACAATGGGTTAAACCTTGAAAATCCTTGAGAATAGACCTCCCTAACATCATTCAAAACATGCTCCTAGGTGGAAGTTCCCATCATTGGGCTAGGTGAGGAAAAAAGGGCCGATTAGGCCTCCATGGGCTAGTAGCCCATTGTTGCATAACACACAAAAAGACTATTTTCTTGTCAAATGCATGAACCCGATTGAAAAATGAAACTTGGGGCTTAAGAAACATCCAAGCAGTCCAATAAGTGTTACTTGGAACCCTTAGACAATGTGCAGCCTCATCTAGGGGTAGGTGAGCTTTGTTGGTGAATTTGAGCAAGCCAAGGGTAAAAGAGCTCAAACAAAATTGTGAACATTCAAAGGTGAGCAATACCACACTACCCCTGCATTTCCATGTGGAAGATCCCTAGTTCACTCTAAAACCTAAGGTTGAAGGCCCCAAGAACCAAGCATGAGGAAGTGTAGTTGGAAGGAATAAGCATTTTGAGTAGATCTGTGGATGGGCGAGAGTCATCACCAAAAAGGAAGTTTATTACACAACAAACTCTACAAGTCTTTGGCTAATAAATTGACCCTTATTGAACAAAATTAGCCTTGTGAGCACTTTCCTAACAACCTCCCTATCATAGTGGTATCAGAGCCAACAAAAGATTCAGGAGGAAAGAAACATTAGGCAAACATGGTGACCAATGCAGAATTGGCTAAGAAGGTTCAGGACCAAGAAGAGGAAAATAGGGCACTCAGAGAGAGGTTAGATCAACTAGTAATGAAACTAGCTGAAGTAGAAGTCAAAACTGAAGAGGTCTAGGATAAGGTTGGAGATTAGGGTATAATGATGGCAATAGAGGATGAAGTCCCCATGCCCAACCCCATCATTGAGCAAGAACCATTCTTGAAAGCCTTGAGAGTTATGAGTCGTAAGACCTTAGAAGGAGTAGCCCTTTCCAATGGGAAGATGGATCCAGATGCTCTAATAGAGTGGATTGAAGGGTTAGAAAACCATTTTGAGTGTGATGGAGTGACTGAAGCACAAAAGGTCAAGGTGGCAGAATCAAGGCTGAGAGGGGCAGCCTTAACTTGGTGGAAGTTCATCCAAGAGGAAAGGGTGAAAGTAGGTAAGCAACCACTAGCCACCTGGAAATAAATGGTAGCCAAAATCAAAGAGACCTACCTTCCTGAAGACTATGAGATATAATTTCACAAGAAAAGAAAAAACTTGAAACAAAAAGACCTAGATGTTAGTAGCTACACTGAAGAGTTTCAGAAACTGTGCTTGAGATCCAGAGTAGTAGAGGATGAGAGCATAAAAGTGGCAAGGTATTTGAATGGGTTAAGATGGAACATCGAGGAAGAGATGAGCTTGTTATGCCCACAAACCGTACACAAGTGCTATCAATTAGCACTTAAGGTGGAAGAGAAAGGTAGGAGAAAGCAAGAACAAAAAAATAGAGGAAGAGGTAGGGGAAGAGATGGTAGAGGTCATAGAGGCAATTTTGGGGGAAGGAACATAGATCAACGATCCTAGGGAGAGTCTAAACTGATTGAGCAAAGTGGGGATTCTTAGACCAAACCCAACTATAGGGGTAGGGGATCAAGCAACCTGAGCAGAGGTAGATCTAATGGACCAGGGAAAGGGTCCTACTTCTCAACCATGAAGTGCTACAACTGCCAAAAGTTGGGCCACCCTGCCTATAGATGCCCAGAGAAGCCTAGTCCTATGGAGGTGAAAAGAGGGTAAATTATGTTCAGGAAGATGGATGTACTGCCAGAAATTTAGCATTGAACCACCTAGCTTCAGAAGATGGTGAGAGTTTGATGATCAAGAGAGTGTTAATGAAGAAGCCACATAGTACAGAGGCCTCACAGAGAAGAGCATTGTTCAGGATTAAGTGTAAAATCATGGGAAAGGTGTGTAAGGTGATCATAGATTCAGGATCCACATATAACATCATATCAGAAGAAGCAGTAAGTAAATTGAAACTACCTAGGATACAACACAAGGAGCCATATAAAGTCACCTGGTTGAATAAGGGACAACATGTGTTGGTAAATGAGCAAGCCTGGGTAGATTTCCATATTGGGGGATATGTAGATAGGATCCTATGTGACATCCTTCCTATGGATGCTTGCCACCTGCTATTGGATAGACCATGGCAGTTTGACCGAAAAGCACATCATGATGGAGAAAGAAACTCTTATTCATTTTAGAAAGATGGAGTAGCCTATCAGATTCAATCCCTCATTGAAGAAGGAGAGAGCAGCAATAAGGTGCCTAACATCTTGTTAGTGAATGAGAAAGAGTTCATAAAAACACTAGAAGAAGGTGAAGGAGTAGGATTTGCACTCATAGTGAAACCCAAGGAAGAAAAGGTAGAAAAGAAAGTTGAGATACCATATGAGGTGCAGCAAATCCTTGATAACTTCAAACAAATAATTAGTGATGGTACACCTGTAGCCTTACCACCTTCTAGAGCCATTAGCCATCAAATTGACTTCATACCTAGAGCCTCTTTTCCCAATAAGGCAGCCTACAAGATGATCCCTGACCAGAACAAGAGGTAGCAAGACAAATACAAGAACTCTTAGACCAAGGGCTGATTAGGAAAAGCATTAGTCCTTGTGCAGTACCTATAGTGTTGGCACCTAAGAAGGGTGGAACATGGAGGCTTTGTATAGATTCCCGAGCCATAAACAAGATCACCATCAGATACAGATTTCCCATACCTAGGATAGAGGATTTGATGGATTGTTGAGGGTGCACAGTATTTTAGTAAGATTGATTTGAAGAGTGGTTACCATCAAATAAGAATCAAAGAGGGGGATGAGTGGAAGACAACTTTCAAAACAAATGAGGGTCTCTATGAGTAGCTAGTCATGCCGTTTGGACTCTCTAATGCTCCCAGCACATTCATGAGACTCATGAATGAAGTTTTACATGATTTCATTGGCAAATTTGTTGTAGTGTATTTAGATGATATTCTTATTTTCATCAAGACTAAGGAAGAGCACTTACAACATTTAGCCAATGTTTTGAAATAGTTATTTGATGAACAACTAACCGTTAATCTTGAAAAATGTGATTTTATGAAGCAAGAATTGGTCTATCTTGGTTTTTTTGTATCAGGAGGCAATCTAAAAATGGATCACTCAAAAGTGGCAGCAATAACCAGGTGGCCAACTCATAAGATAGCCAGTGATGTTAGAAGCTTCCATGGTTTGGCATAATTTTACAGGAAATTCATCAGGGGATTCAACGAGATTTGTGCTCCAATGTTGGACACCATGAAAGGGGGTGTAAAGGTAAAGTTTAAATGGACAAGTGCAGCCAATAAGGGGTTTGAGTTATTGAAAACTAAAGTAGCTACTCAACCAGTGCTCATTTTACCTAGTTTTGATAAGCTTTTTACTATTGAATGTGATGCTAGCAATATTGCAGTAGGAGCTGTTTTAAGTCAAGAAAATAGACCACTTGCATTCTTTAGTGAAAAGTTAAATGATGCAAAGAAAAATTACTCTTCCTATGATTTAGAACTCTATGCATTAGTACAAGCACATAGGAAATGGAGACACTGTCTTCTTCCTAAAGAGTTTGTTGTATACATAGATAATCAAGCACTCAGTTTCTTGAACTCACAGGATAAACTGAATCATAGGCATGTTAAATGGGTAGAATACTTGCAAGCTTACACTTTTACTCTTAAGCATAAGAAGGGTTAGTTGAATAAAGTAGCAGATGCTTTGAGTAGAAGGTTGTTAACTATTCATGAGATTCAAGTTTAGAGCATTGGTATTGAGAGTTTCAGGGACATGTATCCTACTAATAATGATTTTCTTGAAGCTTATAAAGTTTGTAAAGATTTTGAGAATAATTTCCATGGTGCATATGTTTATTTCACTTTGCAGGATGGTTTGTTATTCAGGGGTGGACAGTTGTGTGTTCCAAAGGATTCTATGAGAGAGAACCTCATTCAAGAGAAGCACAATAGGTGCTTAAGTGGACATTTTGGTCTCAATAAGACCTTAGAGCTGGTTCAAAGGTTCTATTATTGGCCTAAGATGCAGAGAGACATCAGGAGGTATGTTGAGCAGTGCTTGGTATGTCAAAAAGCCAAAGGTAATTCCTCTAATGCTAGTTTATATCAGCCTCTTCCCATTCCACATAGGCCTTGGGATTGCATTAGCATGGATTTTGTAGTAGGGTTACCTAGGACTCAAGCAGGATTTGATAGCATCTTTGTAGTAGTTGATAGATTCAGCAAGATGGCTCACTTCATTCCTTGCAAAACAACACATGATGCAAATCATATTGCCTAATTGTTTTTCAAAGAAGTTGTTAGAATTCATGGTTTTCCTACTAGCATTGTTTCAGATAGGGATGTTAAGTTTCTTGGTCATTTCTGGAAAACATTGTGGAAGAGATTGGGTACTAATCTCTCTTTTGGTTTAGCTTATCATCCACAAACTAATGGCCAAACAGAAGTTGTGAACAGGTCTCTTGGAAACATGCTTAGGTGCTTGACAAAGGAATGTTGGTAGAGCTGGGATCAGCTCATTCATCGAGAAGAATATGCCTACAATGACAGTGTTAAGAGTTGAGGGATATCACTAACTTGCAGCATAAGAGTGGGAAAATAGATGGCATGGCTCACTCCATGAAGGAGGTTCATGAGCAAGTGAGACAAGCTCTCCAAGATACCTCTCAAAAAGTCAAGGCAAGAGTGGATGCTACAAAGCGAGATGTTCAGTTTTCCATAGGTGATTATGTGATGGTTCATTTGAATAAGGCAAGGCTTAAAAAGGGAGTTCCAAGAAAGCTTTAGATGAGGAGGATAGGCCCTTGCAAGATCTTGGCTAAGTATGGGTCTAATGCTTACAAAATTGATATGCTTACAAAATTGATTTGCCTACTAATGTTTCTTTATCCCCCATTTTTAATGTTACAGATCTGATTTTTTTCAAAGGGAAGCCACCTGAGGAGATTCAAAGAGTTTTAGATGTTTCTCAATCCCTTTCCGATCTATCTCTCCCTTGTCTTTCTTTTCCCCAAGCTGAACAGGTTCTAGACTCCATAATTCTCAAAAAGACAAGGAATCACACCTACATGGAGCATCTCATCAAATGGAAGGATCAACCTACCTCAGAGGCCACTTGGATACCCAAAGTTGACTTTCAGAGAGTTTGTATTTTTCTTCTTTGTTGCCTCAAGGAGTCACATGACTTCTTTGTTTTTGGGTGAGTATGGTGCAGGAGCACCTAGTTGAGTAAAACTCCCATTTTTGAGTATTTAATGATTTTATGTTTGTAAAGTCTTGTGTTAGGTTTATTATGTTGTTTTAGGTTGTTTTGGGTCAAGTTTAGTGGTTTTGATCTCATTTTGGGCTCTAGAGATCAAATTTTGCCTTTTAGGCCTTGAGTTGACAATTTTTGGCAAAAAAATGAAAAATTGCCAAAAAGGTCTCGTAATGTCTTCAAGAGCATTGAAACATGTTTTTTTTAGTGTTTTTAAGCATGCCTAAGTTTTTTAGGCAAGTTGATAAGGCCAGGTTGTCAAAAATGCCTTTTTGAGCAAGAAAAGTTATCATTTGGCTTGAAAAGTTGTTAAAATTGTCATTTGCTTGTAAAATGAAGTTATTGAAGCCTCATGTCCATACTAGGGCTTGAAAACCAACTTTAGAAACTATATAAGGCCTCCCTTTTCCTTGGAAAGGGTTGGTGATTGTATTTACAAGTGAAACTTAATAGAAATCATGTTTTTTTGGCTTTTATGACTATTTTTCCTTCCTTTGAAGACTAGTCTGTACTGTAGCTATGCAAATCCATACTGTACCTCTTTGCAAGTTGAAATGTTGATGTAATAAAACTTCCTATGTAATTTTTTCATTGGTTTTTCATTTTTGAGGTGGTTGCACAAAAATATTTGTAAACTGGGAACCTGCTGCCCTACCAGGGGTTTTGGAGTTGTAAAATGCATCAACTTGGTTGATCCAGGTCTGAGATCCCTCCAATGGATTCTTCCCAATTTATTCATGTGTATATAATGTACATATCCTTCTTTTTGTGATAGTAAAGTGGTTTGAAGATGCATTTGAGTGTGAACTAGGCAAGTTGGAGCAACTAGGCTAGTTCATGATTAAAACTCAAGATTGTCATCCAAAAGTAATTTGGAATGAACAAATCAATGAGGAAGTGATATGGAAGTATGGTCCAGAGTGTTGAGAATCACCTTGTCTTGTTGGATTAAGCTTGTTTTATCAAACATTCCTATTTTTGTTAACAAATAGTGTGTTCACTATTTTGTGATTGGTATCTTGTAAAATGCTCATTGGGATGCGTCCAAAAGCATCATCCAAGCCTTGAATCTTGAAGGAAATTTAATAGGAGGCATGCTATATGTTTTAATACCTCATTGAGGTACTTTCCCAATTCCAAACTCTTCATTCTCACAGGTCCCAAAGTGCAAATGTTGCTGATTGGTAAAAGGTAGAAAAAAGAAAGTGACAGGGCAATTTACTGTTTTCCCACTTGCTTGCCAAGTGTTTGACATTTTGATTGTAGGGAAGAAATAGGGGAAGGTTAATTATGATGTGGTAGAGGTCCTAAGCCATTTTGGAGGCTTGAAGAGTGGTGTTAGAGAGACTTTCCAAAATTACTTGGTCCAAACCCTACCAAATCCTCCAAATATGCCACAAAAGGTGGACAGTCCTAAATTTGCATAAACAGTGGGTTAAACCTTGAAAATACTTGAGAATAGACCTCCCTAACATCATTAAAAACAAACTCCTAGGTGGAAGTTCCCATCATTTGGCTAGGTGAGGAAAAAAGGGCCAATTAGGCCTCCATGGGCTAGTAGCCCATTGTTGCATAACACACAAAAAGACTGTTTTCTTGTCAAACGCATGAACCCGATGGAAAAATGAAACTTGGGAAAAATGAAACTTGGGGCTTATGAAACATAATGAGAACAATCCAATAAGTCCAATAAGTGTTACTTGGAACCCTTAAATAGTGTGCAGCCTCATCTAGGGGTAGGTGAGATTTGTTAGTGAATTTGAGCAAGCCAAGGGTAAAAGACCTCAAACAAAATTGTGAGCATTCAAAGGTGAGCAACCACACCGCCCCTGCATTTGCATGTGGAAGATTCCTAGTTCACTCTGAAACCTAAGGTTGAAGGCCCCAAGAGCCAAGCATGAGGAAGTGTAGTTGGAAGGAATAAGCATTCTGAGTAGATCTGTGGATGTGCGAGAGTCATCACCAAAAATGGAGTTTATTAGGCAAGTAAAACCATGGAGTACTTGGAATTACAACAAGATGGATTGAGTAGTCATACACAACAGACTCTACAAGTCTTTGGCTAATAAATTGACCCTTATTGAACAAAAATAGCCTTGTGAGCAATTTCCTAACAACCTCCCTATCACATTGTACCTGGTCCTCCACAACTGTACATGGAAGTTTTAGTTGGGCTAGAGAGGAATCTGTACTGGGGAGGTTAGTACTGGTAATCAAACTGGTAAGAGTTTCAACCGCAGTTTGAATAACATCTTGCTCCTTTTTCCTCCTTAATGCTTTTAGTCATTCTTGTGCAAGCTTAATGCTTTGGAGCAGCTTTGATTCATTTGTAGATTGGAGGTCAATAGGACTGGTGATGTCAGCCGGTTTGGCTTGACCACCGGTTGCCTTTGGGGTCTCCACTTGTGTGCTCTTTGCCGCTTCCTTCTTCTCTTCGGCTCTTTGATTTTCCTCTTCTGCCTTCTTTTGCTCCTCTGCTTCTTTCTTTTTCTTCTCTTCTTCCTTCTTCCTATCTTCTTCTTTCCACTTCTCTTCTTCTGTCTTCTTCTCGTCTTCCTATTTCTTCTTCTCCTCTTCCCATTTCCTCTTCTCCTCTTCTTGTTTCTTCTTCTCTCCTTCCTGCTTCTTCTTCTCATCCTCTTTCTTCTTCTCCTCTTCTTTCTTCTTCTCCTCTTTTTTCTTCTTCTTCTCAACTGCTTGTTTCCTCTTCTCTTCATCTTTTTTTTTCTTTTCCTCTTTCACCTCTTGCTCGTTGTCAGCCTTTTCTTTGTCCTGTTTTTACTTCTTTGCCTTTTCTTCATCCTATTTTCCTTGTCTACTCTCTCTTTATCAACCTTTTCCTTTGCTACATCTGGAGTGACATCTTCACCATCCAAAGAATCAACGTCAATAGTGTCCATCTATTTAGTAACTGGTTCTCCTTCACTGTCATATACCTCATCTGGTGTTCCAGTTTCTAGTTCTTGTTCAGCCTTCTTGTTGGCTTTAGACACTTGGTGCAACCTCAAAGTGGCTTTGGTATGGGAGTGTGTATCTTTCACCACTTTAGAGACTTTGCCTTCTAGTAGCAAGAGTCTTCTTCTTCTCATGAAGAAGAGGCCTTTGTACTTATCCATGATTTCATAAAGCTCAGAATTTGACACATCAAGAAAATACTGTGCAAATATTTCCTCTCTTATTTCTTGTTCTTTTTCAATGGCAATGCGCCATTTGTTATCTAAAGAATTGTATAAAGAATTCAGTGTCATAGATCTAATTTTTGATGGTGACCGGTCATTAATACATAGATATTGGATGACTTCTTGTTCGACTTCCTCTTTTTCATTATCATTAAAATCATCAAAATGATCTATTAAATCACTTAGCACTTTTCTCCTAACATTCTTGATAGCCCTTTGACAATGTGTCAATGGTTTGTAAGAGGAAATGTCTATATTTATCGGTGCTGATGATGCTAGTTCAGTGCTGGTTGTCTTTGCCTTCTTCCTTGTTTGCCTAGTCTTCTTAGGCTGTAATTCAGGTTTTGTATCCTCAGAATCCAGTGAGTTTCCTTTGGTCTTCCGCTTTCTTTCAAATACCTTGGCGGGTGCAACTTCCAGTTTCTTCTTGGCCGGTGACCACTTGGTCACTTTAGGACTTGCTGAGGTAATCGGTACCGATACCGATGGCACTGTCTTTCCCTTCTTCACTGAAGGTTCTTCAACTAGTGTTACCCTTTCCAAGTAGGTGTCGGTTCTCTTCTTCTTTGGATCAAGAGGCAAGGAAAGTAGGGTAGAGGAATACCCATCGAGCATGTCATACATCACTTCATATCCCATAGGTTCAAAATTTTCCTTTCTAGATTCACTGCCTCCATTATGCATCTACTCTGATGGTAAAGAAGATGTCTGCCTCCATTATGCACTCATCTACTCTGATGGTAAAGAAGATGTCTTCTTCACACTTCTTGACACATCTTCCATCTGAAATCATCAAAGTATTTGTTCAAGACTTCAGGATAACCGGTTCCCACTGCTTGAAGACTTTCTCTGATTTGTTTGGTAATCGGTTGGTCAGCAAACCATTGAATATCACCGACTCCCGAAAAATAGCCTTGAAAGTAGAAAAACAAACCTACCAACAGTTGTCCAAATTTAAATCTTAAGGCATTATCTTGTTTGATAGACTTCAAATTTACTAGAAGTTGCCTCTGCATACAGGTGCATAGATCAAATGAGGCATATTCCATGGTCATTCTCTATGTAGCATTTACCGTAGCAACAGAGATAGAGTTTATTCTGCTAGCATAGAATGTCTGGTATCCGATCACGATGCAGGAATACTTGACCAAATCATCCTTGATGGTGTTGATGGTCATTCCCTGTTGGTCACTCATAGAACTAGTGAGCTTGGTCATTTCAGTCTTGATGACTTTTCTTAGGGTTGGCACCTCACCAGTGTTGCAGAAACCAGTGATGGCGTAATGTCATGTGTCCTTTTGAGACAAGATGAGAGGGGGGGTGAATCATACAAACTTAATCTTCCATAAAAACAACAGATTCAACCTCGGTAACATATACTTCAGCAATATAACCAAAACTGCAAAACATGCAAACTCATAAGCATATAAACATCATAATCACTCATAACACCAGATTTAACGTGGAAACCCAAATAGGGAAAAACCACTGTGGGATTTCAGACCCACTAAGAAATATACTCTTCTAGAGTATGCTCAGTTAAAAGCAAATCCTGTTAAAGATTACAAACACATTGCTAGATGTGACCCAGTTAAGGGATTTCCTTCAGATCCATTAGGATCTTCACCTTGTTAGAAGTGACCTTGTTAAAGGATTTCAAACACTTAATAAGAATGTCACCTTGCTAGAGGGTTTTACAAATAAGACTGTTAAGTCCACTCGGTTAAGAGAGTTTCTGTCATTTTAGAAAATAACAGTAATAAAATCTATCTGCAACTTCACATCTAAAATGCTAAAGCAGATTCTTATTTTCTCAATACAATCTAGTCATAGGACTTATCTTGTCCTTCTGCTGGGCTCTATACTCTGTTATCAAATCAGGTCTTCAAGCTTCAGTACTCGGTAATCACTATGTAGCATCCCTGTGCTTACACTTGCTCGCATACATTTTTTATCAATAGTTCCTTATTTATAAACAATTTTCCAACCGCTTAATCTCCTTGATCATATTTCCCATGATCAATCATAGCCATCAGATCTTTAAACTTGACCAGGTTCAATGTATCCTTCGATCTGAAAATGTTTTACCCCGCCTTGTAACTTCAATACATTTCTTGGAACTTGTGCTAGGGTATTGTGGTTCAATCTGAGCTATAGATCTTCCTATCGATTTTCCTTTGCCATAGATTCTTTAACAAACTTCATGCATGCCATACCAATCATTTAATCAGTTCCAGCTCATCAGCTTCCTTCATTAAATAATACTTTTATTCATTCAATGCATTCTGTTATTACTCGGTTGCAACTTGGTAAATACTAAACTTCACTCAGTAGACATTTTGCCTTCATTAACCGATAGCGATAACCTTAGGGTTTATCGACTAGGTTCCTTAGGGTTTACCGACTAGGTTCTTTTCTCGGTAACATAGTATAGTATTAACCTTACAATCAACAACATATGTAGGATATCAAAACAATCTAAACATCATGATCTCATCATTGTCTAACTCGGTAATAGTTGCCCATTGAATAACTTATTCCTCCCCTTATTCATCACATCCTTTCTGTGTCTTTTACCGACATCTTTATACTCACTAAATCATACTTCTTAAGTTATGGCAACATCATACTGAATAAGAAAATCAATTTCTTGACATCAATGACAAAATAATAATATTAAGATAGTAAACATCCTTAATCAGTTATATCCATAATCATCAAGAACCTTCTCAATATCCTAATTGAAATGCCAACAATCTCCCTTTGTCTGTTATAATGCCAACAATCTCCCCCTTTGGCATTAATGGCAAAACCAATTGATTTGACCTAATTGATTCGGATTTAGATTGCTAAAATGCTCTCCCCCTATCATCAATCTGCTCCCCCTTTGACAACAATGCCAAAAAGTAAAGAACTAAAACATGATTTCTTCCACTGAGAAGTGAATTCCTTGTTGTTATGTGTCAACTTAGTCTCGGTCAAAGCATTATGTCTTCAATTCCTTTTCCCTGTTATTGTTTCCTGCACACCTTTAGAAAACCTCCTAAAGTCTGTAAATCAGTATCAACTCCTAAAAGATATTCTATAGAGTCATCGAATTGATGCTTTCACCGAACTCGGTCAGTGAATGGAAGATAGGGGTAGGACCCCTAACTTACTTCTGAGATACTCAAAAGTGTCCCTTGGAAGTGGCTTGGTGAAGATATCTGCTATTTGTTACTTTGTGTTAACATACTCCAACACCACTTTCTTTTCTTGAGCTTCTTCTCTAAGATAATGATATTTGATAGAGATGTGCTTTGTCTTAGAGTGCATAACAGGATTCTTTGAAATTTTTATGGCACTAGTATTGTCACAGAATATAGTTACTAGCTCGATAACTTTCTCATTTATACCTTCCAACAGTTGTTTGATCCATGCTATATTGGTACAATTCAATGCTGCAGCAACGTATTAAGCTTCTGCTATTGACTGTGAAACACATCCTTGTTTCTTGCTAAGCCAACTCACTAGTCTTTCTCCTAAAAAGAAAGCTTCTCCACTTGTGCTTTTTTTGTCATCAATGTTGCCTGCCCAATCAGCATCAGTATAAACTTTTAAATCAAAAACATTTCCTTTCTGATTTACTAAGCCATAATCTTCAGTGCCTTTCAGGTATCTGAAAATTCTCTTGATTGTTGTCATGTGTGTTTCCTTAGGATCTGCAGAGAATCTTGCAACTATGCCTACTGCATGTGCTATGTCTAGTCTGCTATGAACAACATATTGCAAATTTCCAATCATGGATTAGTAAAGTGTCTCATCAATAGATGTAGATTCATCATTCTTTGATAGTTTATAGTTGGTAGTCGTAGGAGTACTTACTGGTTTTGAATCTTCCATTTCAAATTTCTTCAAGATTTCCTTTATGTACTTGGATTGAGTAATGAAAATCTCATCTTTCATTTGCAGTATCTGTAAACCTATAAAATACTTTATCTCACCGATTAATGACATCTCAAATTCTTTTCTCATTTCATTTCCAAAGTTCTTTCATAGAGAGTCATTTCCACAAAAGATAATATCATCAAAAAATATGGCTGAGATCAGTATTCCATTTTCATCATTCTTCATGTGCATATTACTGTTTTCACTTGTTCTTATAAAACCAATCTTGATTAAATAAGAGTGCAATCTTTCATACCATGCTCTAGGTGCTTGTTTCAGACCATATAAAGCTTTGTTCAATTTACATACCTGATCTTTATTCTTGTCTTCAACAAATCCTTCGGGTTGTTCAATAAAAACTTCTTCTTCTAATATACCATTTAGAAATGCAGATTTGACATCCATTTGATATACCTTGAAATTCTTGTAAGAAGCATATGCCAACAATGTTCTTACTCCTTCAAGTCTTGCCACGGGTGCAAAAGTCTCACCATAATCAATTCCCTCTTCTTGAGCATAACCTTTCCAAACTAGTCTTCCTTTATTTCGAATGACCTCACCTTTTTCATTCAACTTGTTTTTGAAAATTCACTTTGTACCAATTACATTTTTGTCCTTTGGTCTTGGGACCAGTGTCCATGTGTCATTCTTATTGATTTGATCAATCTCTTCTGTCATAGCATTTATCCAATCTTCACTGTTAAATGCCTCTTTCACTATTCTCGGTTCAAATTCAGATTTCAGACATGTGTTCTATCTTAGTTTGTTCCTTGTCATCACTGGATCATCCTTATCTCCTATAATCTGACTTGATGCATGATGTCTTCTGACATACTTAGCTAATACATGCTCAGTAGTCTTTGTATGATCTTCTTCATCACTCGGTAACTAGATATTCTCTTCATTTTCTTCAATAGTTCTCTCGGTAAGACTTGTCGGTTGAACATAGACAAATCCTTCATAATATTCTGGTTCTTTGGAAATTCCTTCATCATTTCCTTCTACAAATTCATCAATTTTCACATTTGCACTTTCTACTATTTTGTTAGATGATTTGATCAGACATTTAAATTCTTTACTTCTAGAAGAATAACTAAGAAATGTTCCTTCTTCACTTTTCTGATCAAACTTGCCATTTCTATCATCTTTGTGAACATATCATCTACTTCCAAATATTTTGAAGTAACTTACATTAGGTTTCTTGTCATACCAGATTTCATAAGGTGTCTTCAAAGTTCCTTTCTTCAGTTGTACTCGGTTCAAGGTGTAAATTGATGTGCTTATTGCTTCTCTCCAAAATGTTTGTGGCACTTTCTTTTCAATCATCAGGGTTCTGGTACAATCCACAATAGATTTGTTTCTTCTCTCAACAATTCCATTTTGTTGTGGAGTTCTCGGTGCAGAGACTTGTCTTTTTATACCATGATCATTGTAGAATAAGTTGAACTCATCAGATGTGAACTCTCCTCCTCTGTCTGATCTACGACATTTCAGTTGTCTTCCTGTTTCATTTTCAACTCTTGCCTTGTACCATTTAAACATTTGAAAATATTCTAATTTTTCTTTTAAAAACATAACTGACATCATCCTTGAGTAATCATCCACAAATAATATGAAATATTTATCACCATAATAACTTTGAACTTTCATAGGACCACAAAGATCAGTATGCACAAGATCTAAAATTCCCTTAGAAGTGTAGGACTTACTTGTAAAGCTTGATCTTGTCATCTTACCCATCTGGCATCCTCAGCACATAGCATTCTCAGGTTTTTCAAGACTTGGTAGACCTCTTACTTGGTGCTTCTTGCTTATTTTGATCAAATTATCAAAATTTACATGACAAAACCTTTTATGCCATAACCAGGTATCATCTATCTTTGCATATAGACACTTATTCCGAGTTGAGTCAAGGTGAAATGTGTTACCTTTTGTTTGTGTCCTGGTAGCAGCTAACTTTTCATGCTTGTCATGAACTTTGACAATTCCTTTCTGAAATTCTATTCGGTAACCTGTATTGTTTAGTTGTGCTACACTGAACAAATTGTATTTCAAACCTTCAACCCAATAAACATCATTGCATTTTGCATTGTTAAGAAGTGTTATGGATCCTTTACCTTTTACCGGACATGGTGCATCATTACCAAATCTTACATAGCCTCCATCATAATCTTCTAACATAACAAACTTGTGTTTATCACTTGTCATGTGATGTGAGCATCCACTATCTATGATCCATGAATCATTAGTATTTATATGAGATATTAGGGTTTTTTCTTCATACCTTTCTTCATCTGATCCATCTTTGATAGCCACATAAACTACTTCCCATGTATTAGTTTCATCTGATTTATCATCATTGGATTCCTCATCGGCTATTAAGCATGACTTTCTGTCTCTTCTTCTGAAGTCTTGGTGTCCTCTGTAATAATTATTTTTTTGTCTCTCATCTCTGTAATCTCTCTTTTCAGTAGAATCTTTGTCAGGACAATTAAAAGCCATATGTCCTATCTTATCACAATTGAAACATTTCAAAGGTAGTTTTCCTTTATACTTACCTTTGCCTCTCGATAACCTTCTAGCTAATAGTGCTTCAGACTGTTCTTGCTTTCTGATTTCTTCATATAGTTTGTGCATTTTTTCCATGTTCTTGCGAAATCTCTCACTTGCTCCACTATGATCCCCTTTAGTGTACTTACTCATTCTATCATTGTAATCATAATATTCACCAATATGAAAAGAACTAAATGCAGAACTCAACTTTATTTACCGAAGACCCACTGTTATCCAAGTTACTTAACTCAAATGCATGTAGTTTACCAATAGTAGCATCTAAAGAAACTGGCATATTGGGTACAGACCTCAATTCATTGATTGCAGAGACTCGGATTGCATAAGCTGGTAGAAGGGTTCTTAACAACTTACTTGTTATATCCTTTTCTTCAATAGTTCCACCTGCTCCTTTGATTTGATTGATAATCTCCTTTAGTCTTGTATTGTACTGGGTTATGTTCTCACCTTCATTCATCCTCATAGATTCAAGTTGTCCTCTTAGACTATCCACCTTTTCTCTTTGAACATGTTCATCTCCACCTTACATAGATATGAGCTTGTCCCACATTGTCTTTGCATCATTGCAACCTTATAGATCATTAAACTCTGAGTCGGTCAATGTAGATGTTATTTCAATTATTGCTTGAATATGTTCTTGCTTTGCCTTTATCTCTTCCATTGTCAATGGATAGGTGCTCGGTGTGATGAAATCATTCTCTAGATAATATACAACATATTCTCCAACTCCTGATAGGTGCAGTTTCATCCTTTTCTGCCATATAGAGAAACTTGACTTGTTCAGCCTCGGTGCATCCCTCTTATACATCTTTGGATCTTTGCCTCAAGTACCTTTAAACTTTTTCTTTTGGAGTCCAATGCTCTAATACCAATTGATAGTTCTAATACTTAATGTTAAGTACAGATACCAAGCTAACAAGATGAGAGGGGGGGTGAATCATACAAAATTAATCTTCCATAAAAACAATAGATTCAACCTGGGTAACATATACTTCAGCAATATAACCAAAACTGCAAAACATGCAAACTCATAAGCATTTAAACATCTTAATCACTCATAACACTAGATTTAATGTGGAAACCCAAATAGGGAAAAACCACTGTGGGATTTCGGACCCACTAAGAAATATACTCTTCTAGAGTATGCTCGATTAAAAGCAAATCCTGTTAAATATTACAAACACATTGCTAGATGTGACCCGGTTAAGGGATTTCCCTCAGATCTGTTAGGATCTGCACCTTGTTAGAAGTGACCTTGTTAAAGGATTTCAAACACTCAATAAGAATTTCACCTTGTTAGAGGGTTTTACAAATAAGACTATTAAGAGATTTTCTGTCACTTTACAAAATAACAGTAATAAAATCTATCTGCAACTTCACATCTAAAATGCTAAAGCAGATTCTTATTTGCTCAATACAATCCAATCATAGGACTTATCTTGTCCTTCTGCTGGGCTCTATACTCTGTTATCAAAATAGGTCTTCAAGCTTCAGTGCTCGGTAATCACTATGTAGCATCCTTGTGTTTACACTTGCCTGCATACATTGTTTATCAATAGTTCCTTATTTATAAATAATTTTCCAACCACTTAATCTCCTTGATCACATTTCCCATGATCAATCATAGCCATTAGATCTTCAAACTTGACCAGGTTCAATGTATCCTTCGATCTGAAAACATTTTACCCCGCCTTGGAACTTGCATACATTTCTTGGAACTTGTGCTAGGGTATTGCGGTTCAATCTAAGTTGTAGATCTTCCTATCGATTTTCCTTTGCCATAGATTCTTTAACAAACTTCATACACGACATACCAATCATTTAATCAATTCCAACTCATCAGCTTCCTTTATTAAATATTTTTTTAATTCATTCAATGCATTCTGTTATTACTCGGTTGCAACTCGGTAAATACTAAACTTCACTCGGTAGACATTCCGCCTTCATTAACCGATAGCGATAACCTTAGGGTTTACCAACTAGGTTCCTTAGGGTTTATCGACTAGGTTCTTTGCTCAGTAACATAGTATAGTATTAACCTTACAATCAACAACATATGTAGGATATCAAAACAATCTAAACATCATGATCTCATTATTGTCTAGCTCGGTAATAGTTGCCCATTGAATAACTTATTCGTCCCCTTATTCATCACATTCTTTATGTGTATTTTACCGACATCTTTATACTCACCAAATCATACTTCTTAAGATATGGCAACATCATACTAAATTTGAAAATCAATTTCTTGACATCAATGACAAAATAATAATATTAAGACAGTAAACATCCTTAATCAGTTATATCCGTAATCATCAACAACCTTCTCAATATCCTAATTGAAATGCCAATGATCTCCCTTTGTCTATTATAATGCCAACAACATCTTGTCGCCATGCACTCTGCTCAGGATGATGTGGATGTGATCTTTCATAAATTCTTCAAGAAAGTACACCACATTGTGAAGTTTCTTCCTCTCGAGGATGTTGTATTCCGGTTTGATCGTTTTGTCATCCCTGCAGAACAAACCTAGCTAAGAATGGATCACTAGAGACCCTAGGTCTTCCAATTTACAATCAATGTACCCTGAAATATCATCTTCTACTATGACTCCAACGGGTATCTAGGATAGAGCATTGTATTTCATCTTCCATTGGATAAAATCCGTTGAATCAAAAGGTGCACTAGGACTGGAGTGCGATGCAGAAGCCATGATTGATAAACAAGAATTTTGATAAATACCTTTAGAATTTTAAAATTTAGGGTTTGTCAATACAGCGTACACTTCACCACTTCGATTGTTTGAATACCGCTTAGTGTTCTTCACTGATAGGTTGCAAGTACCTCATAATTCTTCTACTAGATTTCAATTCACTCTAAATCGCAACTCGAATCGCCTTTGGTTGCTCTACACTTGAAAATTTCTTCACTCACAAATTGATAAGTGAAAATGACTTGAAAATCCCTTTTAAACAAATTCTTCACCTACCATAATAAATGCTCCACAATTAGGTTATAAACCCTAATTTTGCCTTTTACTGTTTCTGATCTTTTGTTGATTGACATGTAGCACATACCAGTTAAGGTCTTTTACCGGTGTAAACCGGGGGTTCAAAACATTTCACCGATTTGTTCCCCCTAAGCTTTTCTGAAGCTCAGTTTGCCAGTTTAGAGACTTCTAAACTAGGCACAGAAACTGGTTCTTCCTATGATACTTCTTCAGGTTTCTTCTTCCATGTTGTCTTCATATCCACTTGAATAGTTTCAACATCAATCTTTCCTTCCGAAGTGACTTGTATATCATCTGATATGTTCTTTTTCATCCTGCAGATTCTAGTTGTGTGACCTGGTTCGTTGCAGTGATAGCATACCATTCCAGGTGCTCTCCATGGTCCATTGTTCATGTTTCCATTCCTCCTTCTACATGTTGCAGCAGTGTGACCACTACCGTGACAGATCATACAGGTTTCTATCCAACCGATTGACACTTGATAGCCACCACCACCTGATTGATGATCATAGGCATTATACCGGTTTGGATTCTGATTCACAAAGGATTCAGAAAAAACTCCTTGACTCCTTTGAGGATATCTTCCAGTGTTGTGCACAATATACCTGCATTCAAATGCTCTATGCCCAAACTTGTTGCATGCATAATAGGTTCCATTGAATCTATTGGATCTAGGCTTATTGTTAAGAAAATAAGGAAAATTATTGTAAGCCTTATTTCTACACACATTAGCAGTATGTCCTTCCTTGAGACAATTAAAGAAAACATGTTTAAACTTTTGCTTACCTTTATCCTTTGTTGTCAGTTTCTTCTTTGATGCTCCATCTTTTGTTCCAGAGGTCTCACCTTCCTCATAACCAAAAAAACCAAGTCCAGTGGTATTCTTTACCGGTTTTTGCTGATTCAAGCTTTTGTTCTAGCTTAACAATACTCTTATTGAATTTGGCAAGTATTTCTTTTGACTCAATGAGTTCCTTGGAAATAGCAGCATTGGATTCCTTCAAGGTTGCATTCTCAGAAATAGCCATGTTTAGTTCACCTTGCATTTCTTCTTTTTCCACTTTACTCTCTTGGAGATGAGCAGTAAGGGCACTGATTTCTTGCTTTAGCTTGGAGATCTCATGATCTTTGTCTTTAGCAAATCTTCAGCTTTCCTCCGGTTCTCAAGCTGTTGGCACATTCTGATAGTCAGTCCTTGCAGTTCCCTTCTCAGGTTAGCATTAGATTCATTTAGTTTTTCAACTTCTTCAACTAGGGCTTCCATGTACGCTTCATCAGAAGAACTATTTTCAGTAAGCTCCATCAACTTCTCAGCATGCTCTCTTCTCTTTGCTAGAGAGGCTTTATATTTGACTTTAAGTTCATCAAAGACTTTCTCAGTCTGAGTGAGATGATGAGTAAGATCCCTCACAGTGTATTCCCCCATATCTCCTTTCAAGTGGTTAAACTTATAGAAATGTTGGATCTGATACCAATTGATGAATACTAAGAGGGGGGGGGGGTGAATTAGTATACCAAAAAATACTGAACTCAAACACTTAAACAGTTTAGTAGTAAACCGGTATAACAGATTTACTAATAAACCAATTAAAACAAATGCAAACCAAATAGAAAATAAGGCATTCACCCACAGGAGCACAATCACCATAACATAAGAGGTTTTGATGTGGAAACCCAAATGGGAAAAACCACGGTGAGCTGAGACTCACAAGTAACTATCTACAAAATAGAAACCAGATCGGTTAAGGTCATGCAATGTTCTTCACCAGAACAGATCCTGTTAGGAATCTCAATCTCTGTTAGGAGATAAGACTGATTAAATACTACCTTGTGAGAGGATTTTATATCCACAGTTGTGAACCACCTTGTTAGAAGATTTACAAAGGCTTTGCCAGGCCTACCCGGTTAAGGGTTTCAAACTTGTCGAAGATGTGATTAATCAGCAAGTGAGTGATCTAAATACTAGCACAATATGCTTGGTTAGATCCTTGATAGCTCATTGTTAATGCATTTCAGCATTACTTCAGTCTTCAATATCTCCACACTCTTATTCTTCAAATAGACCTAATCTTCTCTTCTATGATTGCACATACAAAAACCTCATCAACCACCTAAAACCCTAACAACTCGTAAAACCCTAGACATGATGTCCTTATAAAGGAATCCAATTTCATGTCGGTCCAATAGGATTACATTGCAAGTTCCTAGGTTCAGTGCATCTAGACACATTTGGTAACACGACATAGAATCACCACCAAAGCATCGGTGAATGATAACTCATCACAAAAATACCGATTGGTAACTCATCACAGAGTAATACCGGTTCATACATTTATCGATTACCGGTTGTCAAAAATGAAGACTGGGAAAAATGATAACTGTCACTTTAGTTCCTTCGTACCACTTAAGATCCTCGAACCGCTTGAGGACTTCATACCACTTGAGATCAGTAAACACTTTCTGCAAAACACCGATAGTCTAAAGACTATAATTCATAATACCGGTTGGAACAATTACCGGTTGAGCATAACTCATAAATACAAAAAGTGATCTCAAAACAAGTGTGTGTCCATCAATGACAATCACAACATCATCAAAATGCCAATAATCTAGCAGCAGCGTGGACAGAGATAGCCACATACCGAGGGATCATGATGGAGCGATATTGTAGGAGCTCCTCGTGAAGTCACTTGTGGTCCGTATCATGATACATCCCCATGGGGCCACCTACACGGCCAAATCAGGAGGGGGCAACTAGCCACCATCCTCCTACTACTAGTCCTAGGGATAGGAGATGATTTTGATGTACTGATGTATATATGATGACACTCATGATTATGTTATTTGTAATTCTTAAACAATGTACACATTTCTTAGATTAGAGGTAACATATTGAGTAATGAGAATGTATATCTGATTTAATTTCCATGTGATTGATTTCTCAATACTTCATGATTAAATTGATACATGTGTGATTTAATTAAATAACTAAGTATTTAATCAAATTCTATTGTGATGATGTAAAGAAATAATGTATTAAGCATGAGAACTCTATGACTAATATAATTTATTAACTCTAATTAAACACAACATGATATAATTCTACTTAACACTTAAGAAACTATATAATATGCTAACACATATGAAATGTAAATCCATTACAATTTACATAAAAAGAATCTAAGACAAACAATATAGTAATAAAACATGCTTGTCAAGAATGAAGTAATGTAGACCAAACAATATAACATCATTTAATCTTACATACTTTAATAAAAACATGCTAACATATTACCCAATTTTGAAGAAAAAGATATAGAGAGAGAACATAAAGAAGACTAGAGAGAGAGAGAGAAAAGAACTAGGCATAGTATCTATGAAGGCACATAGCACTTATGGGTTCTTTGAGAGGCATACCTTCCACATTTTCTATCCTGTAAGCACCTGATCCATATACCTCCATGACGATGTATGGTCCAAGCCAATTAGGACTGAACTTTCCTTTCTCTTTAGGTAAGGCATTCATGTTGTGTTGATTCTCATAAAGGACTAAGTCCCCTACCGAGAAAGAATGTTGAATAACCTTATCATTGCAGCTTCATTGCAAAGTTTTATGATATGCTTAAATATGTTCGAGGGAATTGATACACCATTCATCGAGCATCTCAGGTTGTTGAAGTCTTTTCTCTCTATAGGAATCATCATCCACTATACCCTTAAGAGAAACTCTCAAAGAACAAATTTCTAACTCCAAAGGCATAATGGTGTCAACACCATAAACAAGATTATAAGGAGTACAACCTATAGCAACGCGTACACTCGTGAGATAAGCCCACAAAGAATAGGTTAATTGATTATGCCAATCCTTACTATCCTTGTTTATAGTCTTTTGAAGAATTTGTTCAATTATCCTATTAGAAGACTCAGCTTGACCATTTGATTGAGGACAATAAGGTGTAGAAAATTTATGTTGAATATGATATTTCTCGAGAAACTTCTTCACATCCTTATTTTTGAATGGTGTTCCATTATCTAAAACTAAAGAAGAAGGTATCCCAAATCAAGAAATGATGTTTTCCAAAATGAATTGACAAATTACTTCAGTGGTAGTGGATCGAACAGGAATGACTTCCACCCACTTCATAAAGTAATCAGTGGTAGTTATGATGAAAGTATGTCCTTGAGATGAAGGAGGAGATATTTTACCAAAAAGATCCAAACCCCATGTAGAAAAGGGCCAAGATGTTACCTATGATTGAAGTTCTTGAGAAAGGGCATGAATCAAATTGGTATGTTGCTGACACTGATGACATCGCTTAACAAACACAAAAGAATCTTTCTCCATAGTTTGCCAATAATATCCTATTCGGAGCAATCTTTGAACTAAAGACCTACCCCCAAAATGCCCCCCGCAAGCACCTGAATGCGCTTCTTTGAGAGTGATAGGGACCTCAGCCTTGTTTAAGCATCGAAGGAGAATACCATTATAACCCCTCCTATAGAGAACATTAGAAAGGGTAATGTATCTAGTAGCCAATTTGTGAACCCTAGCCCTAGTATTCTTATTCGTAGAATCAGGAAAGGTACCATCACTCAAATATCTTATGACATGTGAGTACCATTTATCAGAATCTATAATGCAACATTATCCCACATCACCAGGGTTATCAGCAATAGTCGGGGAAGTAAGGTTGTGAATAGTGAAATGAAGATCTACCATGGGGTCCTCTAGAGACACAAGAGAGGTGACACATTCCATCACATCAACATGTCGATTATCTTTTCGAGGAGCAGGATCCATGGTGTAGGAATCAAATTTTTGTAACAAGGATAAGGCTAGATCTTTATATTGCGATAATTTGTCTTGTTTAGCTTGATAAACTCCTATCACTTGTCTTATGATTAGTTGAGAATCTCCATAAATATGTAGATTCTTCACACTCAACACCAAAGCTACTTTAGTTCCAGCTATAAGAGCTTCATATACAGCAATGTTGTTGGTACATAAGAAATTGAGACAATGTGATAAAGGAATAGGCTTATTTTTAAGATAAATTAAGACCACCCCTGCCCCTGATCCTGTACGACACTTAGAGCCATTGAAGTACACTTCCCAAGTCTCATCAAACTCAATGGAAAGAATGTATTCATTGGGGAAAGACTTTGAATTAGGTAGGGAGAAGGGTGAAGGAGCATCAACTAAATGATTAGTCAATGATTGCCCCTTTATTGCCTTTTGTGAGACAAACTTAAGGCAAAACTCAGTCAACTGTTGGCATATGATGAACCGGTATGATGATATGATGATAATGTATGTTGTCATTGATGTCAATAAGTGCAAGTGAACCGATATGAAGATTGGAAGAAGTTGGAGAGCTGGTATGAAGAGATGAAATGAACTGGTGTTAGGGTTTCACTAAGTGTGACTACTAGTTGGTAGTCTCAGCTCTTGGGTTTCTGGTTTGGCAATCTAGCTTGTGCAATGCAAACGGTGACATTATGTAATGGGTTAGCTAAGAGATAAGGATGAGATTGAATTGCCATGTCAGTTTTGTGCACGTGAAGGAATTCCTTGAGGATCTTGCATGTGAAGATCGATTGCATTAAATGTCTACCTCGGGAATGAACATTTTTCTTAGCGGTATGTGAAGAGAGAGTGATGGGTTACTGATTCCCATATGTGGTGGAGAATTGATGATGCAAAATGACTTGTGATCTATTTGAAATTGTTTTATTCTATTTTAAGTTGTTGGAAAATGTTGTGTTTGTATCCGAGTGATGAAATACTTGCCAGACCAGTGAGTGGAAAACTATAGAGTGTGATTACAGAGTAGAGGAGCTGAAAAGGATCTACATTAGCATGTAGTGTTGTTATCAGATCAGAGCTTTACCTATTTTCTTCTAACCATTACAACAATAGGAAAATCCCTTTATCAGGTAGCTTTAATAGGATTATTGTAAAACCTCTAACCAAGTGACTCAAGCTCATTGAGTTCTTCAAATCCTCTAGCAAGGTAACCTTTAATAGGGTTTCAACCTTTAACAGGGTATATAGCCATCCCTTAACCGGGTGATCTTTAATAGGATCAGTTCCTAGAAGAACCTTATTGTAAAGTCTTTAACTGGACTAGGCTCCTAACAGAGCGAGCTTCAAAAGAGTTAAAAAACAAGGTTGTGGGTATTCATCCCCACCGTGGTTTTTCCCATTTGGGTTTCCATGTGAAAAATATATGTTATGAGTTGTGTATTTTTCATGTGATGATTATGCAGTCTTTGTTTAAGTGATTATGCATGCAAAGCTAATGGTTATGGTATTACTGATATAACACATGCATATGTATATTGGTGAAGTAGTTATCAAGTGTTGAATGATATTTGAAGTATTCAGTTTCACTGGTTTAAGCTGTCTGAAGTCTTACTGTGTTTAACCAGTATTGCCATGGTTAAGTTCAGTGATGAAGACAATTGGTTAGAATTGTTTTAACTTGATAAGTTATGGAGAAGTTTTTGTATGTACTGATTCACCCCCCCCCCTCTCAGTACCAGTTAGGGTATTTTTTGTTTATCATTATTCATCGTCAACATCATAACCCACTTAGCTAAGTGTCTGGAAAGATCGGTTTTGGAGAAAAGATGTTTAAAAGGATCAAATTTAATGATAACATGAATCGCAACATTCAAGAGATAATGCCTCAACTTTTGGGTTGCAAAGACCAAAGCAAGGCACTATCTCTCTATCATAGAATATTGGACTTCATAATCGAGTAGAGTGCAACTTATTTAATAAGCCAGGAATTCTCTACCATCCTTATAAAATTGTGCCAATAAGGCTGCAAGAGCTTGAGGGGAAGCAGCGGTGTCTATAAGAAAAGGCTTAGTAGGATCAGCAGGTTGAAGATTGGGAGGATTGGCCAAATAAGTTTTTAAGTCTTTGAATGCTTGATGATAATCCTCATTCCATTGGAAAGTGATATTCTTCTTAAGCAATTTAATGAAGGGAAAGGTACGATCTACAAGTTGAGAGATGAACCTATGAATAGATTGGATCTTTCCTTGCAAACGTTTTAGTTGAGAAAAATTCTTAGGAGGTGGCATGTTAAAAATATCATCTATCTTTTTCGTATCCACCTCAACTCCATGATGTGAAACTATGAATCCTAAGTTTTCCACTATCCACACCAAAAACACATTTTTGGGGATTCAAACGCATGTTGTACTTACAAATTCTCTCAAAGATTTGACAAAGAATCTTAACATCATCGATACAAAGGATGGATTTGGCTAAGATATCATCAACATAATCTTCTAAGTTCTTATGCATATAATCATGGAAAATGAGAGTCATAGCACGCTGATAAGTTGTACCTGCATTTTTTAATCCAAAAGGTATCACAATTCAACATAACGTACCCCAAGGAGTGGTGAAAGTAGTTTTATATTGATCTTGGGGATTGATAAAAATTTGATTATATCCCGAGAAACCATCCATAAAGGATAGTAAAGCATGCCCTGCTACTGAATCCACTATCATATCAATATTCAAGAGGGGAAAATCATCTTTTAAAGAGGCCTTGTTCAAATCATGAAAAATTAGTACACATCTTAATCTTGTTTCCAGCTTTAGCCACAACTACAATGTTTTAAATCCATGGGGAACAATTGATAGGATGAATGAATCCAACATCCAAAATTTTTTCAATATCAGCTTTAACAAGTAATGCCACTTTAGGGTGAATCTTTTGAATCTTTTGCTTCATAGGTTTAGCATCAGGAACTAAGACAATGTTATGAGTGACAATCTTAGGATCTCCACCAGGCATGTCAGAATATATCCAAAAAAAAATCTTTATAAATTCATGTAACATCCCAGTATATTGTTTTTGCTCTTCTTCATCAAGACATTTCCCTATCTTGATGATCTTATCTTCAACACAAGGATCCATCTTGATATCAATGGTGTCATTTATTAGGAGATTTCTTTGTTGAGGAGCATCTCTCAATTGAGGAAATTATTTTACTATCTCATCGTTATTCCTTTCCTTTCCAAAGTAAGCTTCTGCATTTAAACAATAGAGAAAACTACGATTGTGGTGATAATGAGGAAGGTTGTCATAAGCTTCAAAGAATTCAACTAAGGAATCATCCATAGAAAAAACATCCAAAGCAAAGACACAAGAAGGGTCAAAGTCAATATATTCTGGATATTTTAGTGAGAGAGAAGTAGAAATGACATTAACACTAATAGATGGTCTCTTAAAAGCTTTAGTATGCTTGAAAGGATCATAACCAAGCCCAAATGTCCTATCACAAAAGTTTTTTTCCAAGGGAAATTTAATCCCTTATTCTTGAGCACCACATCCATTTCCATTATACCCACACCTAGCTAGGATGTGAAAACTAGGACCATAAAGGTCAGTCATTTCCAAAGAAGAAGGAGGATTTTCAAAAAATTGAAGGATCAAAATCCTCTATACTAGAAACTAAGGGAGATGAAATCTCAAAAGCCGCCACGAAGTTATTACTCAATGGCCCAGATGAAGTAGATTGCTTTTTAGGTTCTTCTTCTTCTTTCTTCTTTTCGACCTTAGGTTCTCTAGGGGAAATTTTGTATTCCCCTACGAAAGTAGGATTGAAATCAAGGGATCCCCAATCATCTTCTGCAAGGATCTGTTTAGGAGAGAAAGTATTCTCAATCATAGAATTAGGTTGATAAGATTTTTCCTCAAGAACTTTAGGTCCACTTGAGGAGGCATCGGGGATCGATTGAGATATAGGAGACAACTTTGATGAACTATTCTCACTAATCGGAGTAGAAACTTTAGAGGAATTGTCTAAGATAGTTGGGGAAGAATTGATTGAAGAGGACTTAGAACTTGATGTTTGTAAACAAGCCTGAAATATCGTGTCTCCTAATAAGGTATATGTTATATTGTTGTAAATGAATTTGATTTGTCTATGCAATGTAGAGGGAACAACTTACATACTATGAATCCAAGGTCTTCCTAGCAACAAGTTGTATGTCAACTCTCCAAACATAACATGGATAGGAAAAGTAACATGACCCACCTTAATAGGCAAGGTGATGATACCTAGTGAAGATTTAGCAACATTTTTAAAGCCATGGATAGTGAGAGAATTAGGTTTGATAAGATATGTATCAACATTGATCTTATGCAATAGGTTAATTCTACAAACATTAAGGCCATAACCATTGTCCACTAATGTTCATCTTATCACGCTATCATTTATGATAACCACAATCATTAAGGGATCATATTGTTGTTGGATTTCACTAGAAGGCAACTCATCTTGTGTAAACACAATCTGAGCCTTAGCTGATGTAATAGAGTGAATCAAGGAATCCATATTATTGGATGTCACTATGGGTGGGATATTCAATGTTTTCAAGGCTTCTTGTAGCATTCCATGATGAGTCAACGAAGTTTGAAGCAAATCCCAAAGGGATATCTTGGCAAGAGTAGCTTAAGTTGTCCAACAAAATCATATTCCTTACCAAGAGTTTGTGAAATACGAGGTTCTTGAGGAAGAATGCATTGAGGATCAAGTAGAGGAGTCAGAACAACTAGAGGAGGGTTAGGATGCCTATTGTTTCTTATGTTGTAGGTATGG
The DNA here is from genome assembly GCF_030272615.1 of Cryptomeria japonica. Taxonomy (NCBI): domain Eukaryota; kingdom Viridiplantae; phylum Streptophyta; class Pinopsida; order Cupressales; family Cupressaceae; genus Cryptomeria; species Cryptomeria japonica. Next base: position 670,358,663 of record NC_081415.1, on the reverse strand, counting down.
GCAACTGCATTATAACTCTCCTTAGTAAGTTGTCTAGCATAGCTATAAGAACTCTTAGTGGGATTCCTTCCTTGAACCATAATGATGGGTTTGTTCAAAGTGCTAAAGGAATCATGACCATATCCACCTTGAACTATGAAAAGAGGTTGATTAGGAAGAAGTGAAGTTGGAGAAGGAAAAGCACCTTGGACAACAAAAAGAGGTTTTCTATGTTCATTCACATTGATCATGTTGATTAACTTTTTAGATGCATTATTCTTGTTTGGAAGTTTAGGCAAAGGCATAAAGTCATCGAGGGCATCATCCAATAAAGCTTGGCCATAGTGATTGAAAGGCTTATCTTTGGATTCAAAAGGAGACATAAAATTATAGAGGGAATCATGGAAATCAACTATGTTGCTAGATCTAGTGGAAGAGTTGATAGGAATGTACCCATGAGACGAATCATTCAACTTATCTTTCTCATCACCACGAAATGGCATAGTAACAAGGTTGATCATTTTTTGGCAAAATGAGAGTTTAGAAGGCTTAGGGTTCAAAAATGCATCTAGAGCTTCATCTAATTCATCCTTACTAAACTCATAATCGACAAAATTGCATACATCATCAAAAGCATGAACTTCTTGCAAATAGAAATTTGACATCTTGAAATGAAAATTGCATAAAACGTAAACACGCAATGCAAGGAAAATGAAAGAAACCTATCTCTCTTTTTTTTATATGTTTTCAAATAAAATGAAATAAACTAGATCTAGATCTAACAATGCCATGCAATGCAAATGAAATTAGATTCACGTCGGGTTCACCAAAGATGTGTAGGGGAAAAAGTGAGACTGTATGGAAACCCTAATCCCACTCTCATACACACTCATGGAATACGAAAGAGCCTAGGGAGGTAACATACGTTTGCTACTTCTTATGAGAAAGAGAGAGTTGTTGATTACCTCTTAGGTTTTATATTCCTTTGCTATAAATGAGAGAGGAATAATGCAAAATGCAATCTAGCCTAGAAAGCAAGTAAGCAAACAAATGTTAATCTGAGAATGCAGATCAAAGAACAACTGATACATTGCTAAAAAGTACAGATTAGAAGACAAAATTAGAGGTGTAACTATGTCTAAAATATGAGCAAAAATGTCTAGGACCAAGGTGCCATACCACTGTCCTGATTCTACAATTATGGAGTTGCAACTGAGAGGAGGGATTCTGAGACCCGTGAATTGTTGTTCTGCCAAGTTCTGTTGATAGAGGGTAGGACCAGGACACCATGCCCCTGTCTTGGGTAGGACCAGGGTTCCACACCCTTGTCCTTGATAGGGTTTTTGCACTTCTGAAGTTTTTGAGTGGTGTGGATGCCTGTTCCAAACTTGTACTAGCTTCTAGATTCATGTTTCTGCACCTGCAATCTGAAAAGGGAAGGTTTGGGGTGGCTATATAGGGTTTTGTCATAGTCAAACCCTTGTGTTGGTTATTTCCACCTCCACGAATAGCCGATAATGTACTAAAAAATGTGTGTGCAAGAATCTTGTGTATATGCAAGATCCTAAGAATGAAAGTAAACAAACTAGAGCAACGCTAAAGAGTAAACCCTAAATGCTTATAATTGACAAAGTAAATGCTCTAAATCCATAATGCAAAGTGATCTAAAGCATGAATATTAATCAAAATGAATCTTTTGAAAATATTTGAAAACAACATGAAACCATACCCAACCCCAAGGGAGAGGTACAAGCCAATCATTAGTCAGTGATCTCCTATTGTTCTTCTACATCTTCAAAATCCCCCAATTGATAAAATGATGCTTGATGAATTCTTGATGGATGAATGATGAATGTTGTTGAAGACTTCAAATATTTACACTTTCACTGCAAAGAAGGCTCTAATACTGCAAAAACCTACTCTTAGATTCTTAGAAGAAGACCCCTTCAAATGAAGAAAGAGATCTCTTAAGTATGAAACCCTGGATATTAGTTTCATGTTTAGGCTGACCTAGGATTTTAATTTCCCGCTGATATTTTGGGGTTAAGTATTATCATATCATTGGATTATGCTCCCAAAATTTTGGGAAAAAATCCGCGGACCATGTGCATTCCTGCCATGATCCGACCAAATTTTCACTGAATTTTCAAGGCCATTAGATATGATGATATTAGATCGCATCCAAAAGTTACAACTGATTTTGAGGTATTTTGATATGCGAAATTGGGCCTAAACAGTCAAAATAAGACATAATTAGGGTATATGATTAAATGATTCATTGGAGGAATAAAATGAAAAGGGGCACACTTAGGGTAAAGGGCCCAACTTTCTAATGTGTAAAGTGATGAAACATGACCTTAGATTTAATTTAATTAATTAATTAAGTGCTTAAAGGGGAATAAGAAATGCAAGATGAAAAAGACACTAAGGTGGGTGCTAACCTAAGTGTGAAATTATACCACCCTAGCAAGGGTGTACAATTTATGACACTAAAAAACCATATTCAGTTGTTCCTTCCAAATACCTGAAAATTCTTTTCAGCGCACTCTCATGATTCTCTATAGGATCACTTTGATATCTTGATACAATACAAATTACATTCATTATATCTAGTCTATTCTAAGTCAGATATAACAAACCTCCAATCATAGACTTGTACCTTGTAGGATTTACCAGTGTTGATGCATCTATCTTAGTCAATTTCTCACTTGTAACCATAGGAGTACCAACCGGTTTAGAATTTTCAATACCAAATTTCTTCAACAACTCCCTAGCATACTTAGTTTGACATATGAAAATACCTTTATCAGTTTGAGTAATCTACAAACCTAAGAAAAATTTCATCTCCCCAATCATAGACATCTCAATTTCATTCTTCATATTACCAGATAATTTCATACATAAATTATCCTCACCTCCAAAAATGATATCATCAACAAAGAATTCAACAATCAATATGTAATCATCAGTGATCTTATAATATAAATTATTGTCAGTATTATCTTTAGTGAAACCAAGCTTCAAAATATATTTATCCAATCTTGCATACCAAGCTCTAGGGGCTTGTTTCAATCCATATTAAGATTTCCTTAACTTGCAAACCATAATTTTGTCATCTGAAAGTGAAAATTCATCAGGTTGCTCAATGTAAGCTTCCTCTTCAAGATCTCCATTCAAAAATGCACACTTAGCATCTATCTGATAAACCTTTTAGTTCTTATGGGTAGCATAAGCAAGAAATAATCTCACAGCTTCAATCCTAGCTACCAGAGAAAAAGTCTCACTATAATCAAATCCTTCCTTCTCAGAATATCCTTTACAAACCAATCTAGCCTTATTCCTCACAACTTGTCCATCTTCATTCAATTTATCCTTAAAAACCCATTTAGTTCCAATAACATTCTTATTTTTAGGTCGGGGAACTAAAGTCCATGTATTATTCTTTTCTATCTGATCTAATTCATCTTCCATAGCTTTCATCCAACATTCATCTTTACATGCTTCAATTGTTGATACCAGTTTAATTTGATAAATTAAGCATACCTCATCAACTGCCAACCTTCTTCTTGTCATCACTCCTTTATTCTTATCTCCAATGATCTGATCTTCTAAACGACTTAACCTAACATACTTAGGAGTCTTCTGATTTTTTGTTCCCTTGCTCTGATCTTCAGTTACTGTGGAATTTTTTGATGTTGTCAGAGTAACTGGTTCAATATTTTGTTTCAGTGTAGGTGATACCGGTTCAATTTTGATCATTTCCACTGTCGGTTCTCTCTTATAAGTTCTAATTTTACTTTTGTCCTGCTCATCCACCTTGACATTAGTGCTCTCCATAATTCTCTATAATCTTTTGTTATAACATATATATTCTCTACTTTCATTATAATAACCAAGAAATATCCCTTCATCACATCTAAGATGAAACTTTCCAATGGAATCATCTCTTGATATAGCATTTACTAACAAAGATTCTAAAATACTTAACTATAGGTGTATGACCAAACCATAACTCATAAGGTGTCTTTCCGATGTCTCCTTTGATATGAACTCTGTTGAATGTGTATACTGTCATGCTCACAGCTTCTCTCCAGGAGATATGAGGCAGATTATCTTCCATCATCATAGTTCTAGCTGCATCCAAGATATGTTCTTCCTTCCCATAATACCATTTCTGTTGAGGTGTCCAGTGTGCTTGGATAACTGTCTTCTTATCCCATTCTTTTCACAATAACTATTAAATTCATCAGATATGAATTCTCCACCCTAATCAGACCTTAAGCATTTAATATGTAATCCTGTCTCTGTCTCAAATTTAGCTTCAAGGGCCTTTTCTTCAGGTACCAGATCATCTTCCTTGATAGCCAAGAATACCCATTCCTTTCCATTGTCAGATCCACTAGCTGAATCTTGTGTCGGTTCATCATCAGAATCAGTCACACCTTCCTTGTCCGCATAGTAGCATGATTTGTCTTTGTTCCTCCTATACTTATGCTTGTCCTAATAATCATGGTTAGGCCTAAAAAATCGTCTATCTCTTTCCTCAAATCTTGAATTCCTTTCAAGACATCTAGATGCAAAATGACCTATCTTATTACATGTGAAACATTTAAAAGGTGATTTTCCTTCATACTTACTTCCTGTCGGACCTTTAGGTACTATTCTAGAAAATAAGGCTTCAAGTTGCTCAAGCTCTTCATCTTCTTTCTTCATTTCCTCTAGTTCCTTAGCATATAAGGCTTTCCAATCACTCTTGTCGGTAGATGATGTAGATTCATGAAAAGTAGGTTCAGGTTTTGCAACTCCAAAAGGACCGAATTCCTCAAGCTCAAAAGTAGATAACTTCCCAACCAAGGTATCCCTATTAATAGAGGTGTTTGCCACTGTTCTCAACTCATTAATTACAGTAGCCTTCATCTTGTAAGCTAGTGGCAAAGCTCTCAATACTTTATAAACTATTTCATCTTCGATTAGATATCCACCACAAACACTAAATTCCTAGAACAATTTCATTAACTCTCTCCATAAAATTAGCAATCCTTTCATCTTCTTCCATCTTTAGGTTCTCATATCTCACTGATAACCATCAAGTTTAGAAATTTTAACAATAGGGTCACCTTCATTCAGAGTCTCCAATTTATCCCATATAGCCTTTGCAGTTGATTTGTCAGTTAGTCCCATAAATTGTTGATCAGAAAGTGCACACAAAAGGGCTTCTCTAGCTCTACAATCATTTTCAATGTCCTTATCAAAGTCTATCGGAGGAGGAATTCCAGATGCCAGATTATGAGGTGTATATCCTTTCTCATTGATCTCCCAAATATCCTTGCCAAGACATCTTAGATGAGTCTCCATCTGAATCTTCCATACTTTATAATTTGTTCCATCAAGCCTAGGAATTTCTCTCTAGAGAACAGCTACAGATGAACTTGAACTATTAGATGCCATAGGATCTTCCTCAAGTGATTAAGATTTTGCAGAGAGGACTAGACTCTGATAGAAATTGTTAAACAACTTAGATAACCGAAGAACAACTGAGACGGGGGGTGATGAATTAGTCATCAAAAAATTAGAGAATTGTAATCATTAAAACCTTATTACTGGAATACATAAACCAAATATTGGATAGTAGATATAATAGTTAAGCACAACTATAAGCCACACAACATTTACCTGTTGGAATTGTGTTGTCATTGATGTCAACCAGTATGGTAGATTGATGAGTAGTGTTATCATTGATGAATACTAGAAATGGTGTCATTGGTGTCCTCTAGCATAGCAGGTCACTGGTAAGGAAGAGTGTGACATCTACCATAATGGCCATTGGAGTCACCGGTACACAAGTTAGTATTGATTTTTTTTGAAGACATAAGAACCGTAGACCACTAAGTGACATGATGGCAGTGCATAGTTGTCAACCAACAAGAGAGCAAGATGTTGGGCTATTGATTGTGATGAAGAGAGGGAATGTTACCAAAATCACATCAACACCGGAGGTGAAGTATGTGCAAGCCACAAGTATGTTGTGTGGATGAGAAACAATAGGACTCCCACTGGAAAAAGATGTAGTCACCATTTGACAGTGAATGTGCCCAACCGGTTCACATATGCCTATTTGAAGATATGCTACTCAAATAGGGAAGCCACATTGGTGAAATGTAGGATGCAGATGACAAGGATCCACTCTCACCGATAAGTGGAGATTATCTCCTATTATGCATGGAATTCATCAAATTCCTCCAAGATAAGAAAAAAGAGTTAAAGGAGGATGGTTGAAGGGCCACACTGGATGAAGTGGTCAAACACTAAGTTGCCTTAGGTGCATGAGGTCAAGGATATGCACCAGATCAGTCGGGTAGACAATGATGAGTTGTAGGTATAGAGATTGAAAGATATGTTTGTCACTTTGACAAACCTATTTATAGGAGAACTGGTCTATAGATGAAGAAGGCAAGTTAGAGCAGAAGAAGACAGATGGAGATTGGTGAAGACTGATGACATGATGCCATCAAGGTGTTTACTGGTATGTATGTCTACCGGTAATGCTGATAAAGTGTAGATGCAGAAGTCTCCCATCTGATGAAGATGTGCATGAGGTAGGTTGGCATGTGTGCTGACTGATCTAGGTGCTCCACCAGAAGAGAAGAAAAATGTAAGGTTGAAGGAAGATGGGTTAAGGTATAACTGGAAGGGTTTGTGAGCCAGTAGATGAACCTGATTGTGTGGTTGGTCGGTCATCCTGTCTGAACCGACATAACCGACCAAGCAAAGGTGGATGCTGACAAAGGGTCCACGTGGAGGTGAAGTGGCATGCATGCATAGGTCAGTGTGGTGTGTCTATAAATTTGTTGATGACTGGTCCAACATTTATGGCGACTACAAATCTCGAGGAAGTATGGTAGAGGATTGCAGCTTAAGATCAAAGAAACAACAAAGATCCAGAAAAGATGAATCTTGTCGATCGAAGAAGAAGAAGGAAACCGCATCACGCACATGATTGATCAAACAAAAGGCTGAAAATCATGCTACAGACGGAAAAAGAGAGAAGATGTGGTTCACAAGGTAAACAGATGGGTGATGCTCATTGATTGAGTGTTGAACATTGATCAAGGACATGATATCAGAATGGATATTATATGTCATGACGATCAGAGATCATATCAAATGCAAATTTAGTGCATGGTAGAAACCCTAACGTGTCAATGTTCAAACTCATGTTTAGGCTTGAAAATATGGCTATAAGAGTGCAAGCCAAAGATGTTGTTGGTGCTGTTGTAGGAGAGAGGAAATCAGTTGTTCTCAACAAAAATTAGAGGAAACACTGAGTGTATGAGAGAGAATAGGGTTGAAGAGTTAAACCGGCAATAGTGAGGCAACCAGTAGCCTGCCATTGAGTCTAACAGAGGAGTACACCGATTGGTGACTGGGTGGATAGAGAAGAGTTATAGAAGGTTGCAAAGAAGACAAGCTGAGAACCGACAGGAATCAGATGGTAAACATCTGACTAAGTTATCAAGACCGGTGGTGGACAACAATAGTGTGATAGAGAGGTCAGAGAACTAATAGAGAGCATAATCGACAGAGAAGAAGAAGAGGTTGAACCAACAAGGGTGTATCAGAGAGAAAGGTGTAGCAAGGAGTGGGTTGTAACACGAGATAAGGTTGCTGCAAAGAAAAGGTGAATAGAGAACTGGTAGAGATTTATAGAGAGGAGAATCAATGGAGAGACATACATGAGAGTTACAAAGTTCTTTTGTAACAAGAAGATAACTTTTGTATTCAAAATATGATTTTATAATCATCGAGTTGGAAGTCAATGCTGGGGTTGGTGCTCCTTGGGTTGGTGCCCTAAAATCAACGGTCGGTGCCCTAAATGTTGTAATTGAGGTTTTCATTGTGAGGCTCGATTGGAGTAGTAGTCTCCAGTAGCACTTCTCACAGAGGTTTTCCCCATCTTGGGTTTTCCTCGTACATTTGGTGTTATGTCATGTCCCTTTTATGTTTGGTTGTATTTGTGCTAGTCTCCCATCTAACCAGTATGTGTACTTTATGTTAGATCCGTTAAACATTATACACACATAGGATAGAAAAGGGAAAAGTTTGGAAATCATTGATTCACCCCCCCTCTCAGTGACATCTAGTGTTCAACAATTGGTATCAGAGCCTAGGTTCTCGGTTGATAAGGTTTCTCTATCTTGGGTAGATTCTAGTATTTGAACACAATCGTTTGTTTTGTATCAATCCCTACTCTTGTATTTGATGGTTCAAATTTTCCTATTTGGAGTTGTAGGATGGAAGTCTACCTATCCTCTTTAGGGTTTGATGTGTGGATGTCAATTGTAAATGGCTGCCCTAGTAAAGTCAGTCTTCCCACCAATTCAGATGCAGAAAGAAGAAACTGGTGTAATAATGTAGCAATGAAGGCTATACTTTGTGGGTTATCAAATGATGTTTCCTCATAGGTGGACAGATGCAGATCGGCAAAAAGCCTATGGGATAGATTGAAGAAGCTCTATGGAAATGAGTCTACCACTACAAAACTGGTTTGTGAAGACAAGATGAGAAATGCAACTCACGTATCTGTAGATAATGAAGGTAGATTTGTTAGCAGCTGATATAATGATGAAGAAGGAACCCACCTCTTCATGGCTCAAGGATCAGAAGATGAGAGACGCACATCTAAGAGTGATCATGTAGATCACTCCTACCGGTGAGATGTGTTTGGCAGTGATAGTGAAGGTGAAGAAGAAGAAGCAGAGGTTGATCTTGAAGGGGAACTTGTAAGTGCACTCGAAGAAATTAGTACAGTGAGGAATGAATACAAGTTATTCAAGAATGTTGCAGTTGTGGAGTAGAACCGATTGATCAGATTCCTTGAAGAATCTGAGAAATGTATCTCAGAGTTAAAGACTCAATAAGAAGACACCAAGGAGTGTCGATGTAATGATCTAGCATCTAAGCAAGAAGCCAAGGATAAAGAATATTAGTAGCTAGTAGGAGATATAGAGAGTCTTCGAAATGACCTTGAGAAGTGTCAGGATGAGTTCAAGGTAAGAATCTTGTTTGATGGCAGCAATGATGACCTGGACAAAATGTTGAAGAAGCAAAAGCATTCCAAGGATACCGGTGGATTAGGATGTGGTACTAGTGAGTGCTCTACAAGCAAGGAGACCTCCCACAAAGATATTAAATTTGTCTCCTCAATGGAAATGGCAAGGATTAGACCTTCACAGTTAGAGATGTTCCAAGAAAGAAGGTTGATCTAACCACAACTGGTGAAGATAAGGAGTCAAGGATGAAGACCGATGCTGCAAGAAGGAGCAACAATACAGATCCCAAAGGAAAAGGGAAGATAGGAGAAGGAAGCTTCATCAGAAGAAAGAACATGAGAAGACAACATAGAAGACCCCCTACTGATAGAAGACAAGGAAATGCTACCGCCCACAACACAAAGCAAGTGTGGGAAAATAATAGATCAGATGGAAGAGCTGCTGAGCATGGACAATCCAAGATCCATCCTCGAAGAAGAAGAAATAGAAATACTAAATTGGTAAGATCTCCTCATGCATGGAAAAATAAATTTGTAAGTAATAAGTCCTCCTTCTCTGGTTAATGCTTTGCATGTAATGGATATGGCCATAGAGCAAAAGAATGTAGAAAGGGATCTAGGAGAAACAATTTAGGTTTCCATAGATATCCTGCATATGGGCACAAAGTTTCAAAGAGTAGAAACATGCATATCCCCTCTCCCAATTATGCAAATACTTTATATTATCAAGGAAATGGTTTTGGCCATAGAAGTCATGAATGTAGGAAGAATAATTCTCATTCCTATGGTAGCCGGTGGAACAATCATGCTCACTATGGAAGCAGTTATAGGGTATATGAGAAACAAAGACCTACATGGTACAAGAGAAGAAGTGTTCCTATGCAGTCAAGGAATCCATGGAGGCCGGTAGCTGGCTACAATGGCTTGATCAAAAAAGGAGGAGAAAACTGGTATATTAGAAGGTCCCCCAATCATGCAATTGGCATGAACATAGTTTGCTTCTATAGAAATACTTTAGGTCATGATGCAGAATCCGGTAGAGCAAGGACCAATTAGAAAAAGAAGGTAACACCTACTCCCAAGAATGAAAATAGGAATAAGAATGAGACCAAGCAGGTATGGAGGAAGAAACAAGAAGATGCAACCATGGATCAGCACTGTGAATTCAATGGACATGTGATATCTCCTAAGGCTTAAAGGAAATGCAGGACCTTAGGGGGAGTATTATACTGATCATATCATTCAACCCCTCAGTGAAAAAGGACAAATGGAGTAATAGGATGTTGTCAGTTAGAAAGAAGAACATAAGATGGCAAGTGCACAGTGGCTACCTTGACTACACACCTACAGATGAAAGATGGATCACTACTGCATGTGTCAATCGATGGCTAATTTACTGTTGGGATCAGAGAAAATTGACACAAAAAGACAGGAGTTAGAGGAAGGTGCTACGGTAGTAATGATGGACCAGTGCAGGAAACTGATATGTGTAGTAGGTTACTGGTATATGGTGAAGATTGGAGCTCCGGTTTTGGACCTGACCAACAATGAGGACCTAAGATGCATGACTTAGGGGGAGTTGATAGCCATGTTTTTCTAACTGTTATCAGACTTGCTGGACAAAGAGGGTGTGGAAGTATCTATGGCTATACCGGTGTGATGGTGTTTTTGGAAGTGTCTAGGGTTGTGAGATACTTTAATTCCTATTTAATTAAAATCACAATTGGACCACTAGGAGTGTTGCTTCCAAAGAAGGACAATTACTTGCACAAGAGAACATGCATTTGGTATTAGAAGAGATACAAATGGTATCAGTGTTAGCTTCAACACTTGGTATCAACATTTTGGGGTCTGAATGGCTTTTGCATATCAAAGAGGTTATGATGTAGTCTGACTGACAGGTATGTTGTATTCATTGGCACATGTTCCCTCAATTGGTTTCAAACTTGTATATGCATGTGTTTCCGGTTTGCATATACACTTGGTTGCTAATAAATTGGTGTCAGTTGGCGAATGAGCTCTCCATCTCAAGTGTTGTGACTTGAGAGGATGCAATGTATGAAGGTAAAAGTAGAAGAACCATCCAATAGAGAAAAAGGGGTTAGAAAATTGTCAGTGCCCGATAGGCACAAGGAGGAGAGAAACCCTGTCAGTGTCCTTTGCCATTGTTGTCAAAGGGGGGGGAGAAATTCTATAGTATACCACATACTACATGTGTGACAATCCATGGAACATACAAAGGGGGAGAAAGAGAATCTATAGTATGTCAGCTAATACATGTGTTGACATCAATGCCAAAGGGGGAGATTGTTAGCATTGTGTTGTCATTGATGTCAACCGGTATGGGAGATTGATGAGCACTGTTGTCATTGATGAATACTGGAAATGGTGTCATTGATGTCCTCTAGCATAGCAGGTCATCAGTAAGGAAGAGTATTTCATCTAGCATAATGGCCATTAGAGTCACCGGTACACAAGTTAGTGTTGACTTGTGTTGAAGACATAAGGATTGCAGACTGGTAAGTGACATGTTGGCAATGTATAGTTTCCAACCAACAAGAGAGAAAGATGTTGGGTTGTTGTTGTGATGAAGAGGGGGAATGTTACCAAAATCACATTAACACCAGAGGTGAAGTATGTGCAGGCCACTGGTATGTTGGGTGGATGAGAAACAACATGACTCCCATTGGACAAAGATGCAGTCACCATCTGACAGTGAATGTGCCCAACCGATTCACATTGTCTGTTTGAAAATATGTTGCTCAAAGAGGGAAGACACATTGGTGCAATGTAGGATGCAAATGATAAGGATCCACTCCCACTGGTAAGTGGAGCTTATCTCCTATTATGCATGGAATGCATCATAGTTCTCCAAGATAAGACGAAAGAGTTAAAGGCAGATGGTTGAAGGGCCACACTGGATGAATTGGTGAAACACTTAGTTGCCTTAGGTGCATGAGATCAAGGATATGCACTAGATCAGCTGGGTAGACAATGATGAGTTGTCGATATAGAGATTGAAGGATATGTTTGTCACTTTGACAAACTTATTGATAGGAGAACTGGTCTATAGATAAAGATGGCCAGTTAGAGAAAAAGAAGACAGATGGAGATTGGTGAAGACTGATGACATGATGTCATCAAGGTGTTTACCGGTAAGTATGTCCACCGATAATGCTAACAAAGTGCAGATGCAGAATGCTCCCATCTGATGAAGATGTGCATGAGGTAGGTTAGCATGTGTGTTGACTGATCTAGGTGCTCCACCGGAAGAGAAGCAAAGTGAAAGGTTGAAGGCAGACGGGTTAGGGTATAACCGATAGGGTCTGTGAACTAGTAGATGAACTTGGTTGTGTGGTTGGTCGGTGATCCTGTCTAAACTAACATAACTGACCTAGAAATGGTGGATCCCAACAAAGGGGCCATGTGGATGTGAAGTGGCATGCATGCACAGGTCGATGTGGTGTGTCAGTGAAGATGTTGGTGATTGGTCCAACATTTATGGCGACTGCAAAGCTCAAGGAAGTATGACAAGGGATTGCAGCTCGAGATCAAGGAAACAAAAGAGATCTAGAAAAGATGGATTTTGCAGATCAAAGAGGAAGAAGGAAACTGCATCACGCACGTGATCGATTAGACAAAAGCCCAAAAATCATGCTACAGATGGAAAAAGAAAGAAGGCATGGTTCACAAGGTAAACAGATGGGTGATTATCATCGAATGAGTGTTGAAGCCTACCCATAGTCAGATAATACTTCTGTAGTAAGTATGTGATTACAAAAAGAGGGGCTTGCACATGTAGGAAGGCCAACAACCTAGAGCACACTTCTCATCACAAAAGGAGCCTCACAGACTACAAAATTAATCCAGACTACAATCCAGAAAGAAGAGTGAACTACAAGAATAACATCTCCTATGCTTGAGTATAGTTCCAGTTAAGCTCACTACCAGAGGTCTTAAACCTCTTTCACCAACCCAATTTGATCACCTATGATTGACTAAAACCTTTGTATATGATTACAACATTATTCGCACATAGATAATCTTATATCCCATAAACCCACGATCTACAAAGAGATCTTACATCATATTTATACGAACCTAGGACCTAAATAATGAGGTTGGCCACCTAAAAGATAATACAATAAATTCATAATATAAACCCACAATCCAATGATCAACCAAGTCATCCTAAGACCAAAACAACATAATCCAACCAATAGATCCAACTAGTAATGCATTGGGATAATCTAGGTTAACACGTTACATAAACCAGTCCATAACCTAGCAGAATAAGATAGCATTAGGTCCTCTCCTAAATGAAAAACCACCTATCAACAGGAACACAAACAAGATAACCAAGAGCATCCTGAAATCCATCTAGAAGCCACGCCAACACCACTTACCAAGTGCATCAAAAGATCTTCAACAAAGCTCTGCCAATAAAACCCTTACCGGTGACCAAAATGCTTACTAGAACAAATGATAGCTCCTGAGTTATCAAATCCTGAATCAACTAATCATGATACTCATCTAAATAGCATAAATGATAGATCCAAACCAATTCCACAAACCAAAGCATACCGGATCAATATCTTAATCCAACAGCTCTACCGAAAACTAGTAAACAACCAAAATAGTTGGTGTTACCATCAATGAAAAAACATCATGTTAACACATAATCAATTCCTCCAATTTTCCAACAGAAAGGAAACTCATCATCACATTACTAATAGAAAAACAAAGATATCAAAGAGGAATCCCTAACCCTCGCCCCTTGAGTCTTTTGTGTTTAATTTCCCTTTTGAGGATTGGGGGTGTCTTTATTGCCATCCTTTGACTCTGCTTAGCTAGGATCAAGGATTAGAAGTGGTAGTGTCCACTTTCTTGGTGGCCAATGGATCTATCATTTACCTTCCCATACACCTACATTTAATATGATTATTTTTCCAATTTAAATCTTAACTTCACATGAGTTTGCAGGACTTAGGTGGTGTGATAAGGGAAAGTTTCCTCTTGTTTCAAGTAGGTATTTGACTCTATCCCTTTGTTTTATTTGTTTTTCTCCTTTCATTTTTTGTTGTTTGGTTTCCTTTACTTTGTTTGTGTTAGGTTTTTTCCTTTAGGGTTATCCACCTTTTTCTTTTCGTGTATTGGCTCATAGGCAGAGCTTTCATCCTCCCATTGTTTGGTGGAAGCATGTGTTTAGGCCTTTCCTTTGTTTTTTCTCCACATCTTTTATTGTGCAATGTGTGCCCTAGGTTTTTTGGAATTCTTTCCTTAGTTTTATTTTTGGCTGTTTATTAATAAGTGAGATTCTTCCCCACATTGCATGCCCTGAAATAGACTTATAAACCTTTGTGTAGATGATTGAATGATTCAAATTGTTTTCTAAAAAAATTTGTGTTTTGATGAAGCAATTCCCTAGTAGGAATCGGGGATATCGCTATCCTCAACACCCAACTATTAGAATCTTAGCAAATGCATAAGATGGTCCCATGGGGATTAGGGATGTTCCATCCCTAATAGCCATTATAGAAGGAGAAGTATGAATTGAATATGGAATTGAGATGGGATGAATAGGAGAAGATGCACGAGATCATACATGCTAAAATAGGGCCAAGCTAAGCAAGACATTGCATAGGAATGCAATTTAGGACACTATAGTTTTCTACTAACTTAGACTAATCTTTCCACTCAAGTTTGAACTTACAAACAATTAGCTTCCAACTATTAACTATCTATGAACAATGTGTGTGAAAATTCACTCTAGAAAATCAGTGAATACGTATTCAATTTGGGCATCAATAGCTACAAAATCCACTAGTACTTGACAAAATTGTGGAAACTTTATAAAATTTGACATGTTGAAGCTCTTAGCTCCAAAAGTATTATAAAATTATGAATAATAGCATACCATGGATGTATGCAACCTTGAAAATTTTAACCATAACTCTCAAGATTCAATCTTGACATGATGATTAAATTTAAAATTCTCTAAAAGTGTGGGTATGATTTTGTAAGTGTGAGTACTATTCCTCTCAATAGATTTAAATGTTATGGGTTTGCTTAAATTGGTATTATTGTTGACACAAATATTAGATTCATGGTATTGGATAAATAAATTATCAATATTTAAGATTCTCAAAGGTTTGGTAAGTTTTTTAAACCCATGATTAGGTGTTTTGAAACTTCGTGAACCTAGGAAGAGATTCTCAATAAAGGAATTATTTTACATGGAAAAGATGTTTTAGGCCATTCAATTTATGCAATGAAGGATAAGATGGGTGAAACAATGAGATGAAACCTATAGTCATATGATTCTCAATTCTAACAATTTATATCGAGAAATGAAATTATCTTTCTTATGCTTTATTGGTAGAGAGCAAGAGTTATTAGTTAGTTTTTGTGCTTAGGATCATTAGGAGGCAATGAAGATGACTAAATCTGCTCGTTATTTTACATTTTTATTGGTTCTTTTACCTTGATTTATTTGGTATAATTTATAAATTCAATCTTTGTGCTCACAAGAAACATTTAGTTTACGTTCCTTAGTCTTGTAGTCATATCAAATGTCCTTGATAGTGTCCAATATAATTTTCAAAGTGTCCATAGGAAATATGCTACTCCCAAAGTGTCCATAAGAATGTTATTAGTTATATTTAGAGCAATAAATAAAAGTGTATAATTGTCTTTTGCTAAGTTTTCATTTATATCAAATTATTCTATGTATATGCTATACTAATTGCCTAGATCAATAAGAAAACCTTCACATTATTGACCATGAAGAAAACCATGACTATAAAGTGAACCATAATAATTATGATTTGGGATCTCTTCAAAAAATAAAACAATCAAAGGTACAGATGGAGGTGACATTTTAGAGTAATAGTTCCTTAAATGAATTTGTAGAAGTGTGGGAAGAGGAAAAAAATTGGTTTGTATCCGTAGGATCTTGGTCCATATGTGTATAAAAATAGAATTAGTAAGATGCTTGAATACCTAGTAGTGTTCAATATTGTTACATTGTGCATGCAATAGAAAATTATTAGCATATATTTTTCAATTTAATTTTAGTGAGTAACCAAACAATTTTCCCTATCTTCCACACCATCAACATGAATCATCTTATTACTATTGAGATGTATGATTTTATGCTTGAGAGCCATATGTAAGTATATGTATGGTGCTCATTAACTCTATGTAAATTGTACAAGGATAATTTATTATAGATAATCCTCTATAGGAATCTTATAGATTAATCAGATTAAGCCTCATCAAATTATCAGAAATGTTTGAAGAACATTATCCAATGATTTGCTAAGATTTATAAATTTCCTAGACCCTTCATATTTGAATGATGCAAAATTAGATGTAGACATTCGATTCAAACTAGATTTAGATTCTTTCTTGTCATTCCCTTTTTAAAATGTATTATTCTTTTTTATATTTTTAACTCATGTTTTAGTTTGCATATAAAAATACCATAAAACATGCTTATTAAAATAAAATATAATAATGAGTAAAGTATATATTAAAGTAAAATTTAGAAGATTATGAACAAGAATACGACTTGTAGATCATCCATGTCCTTTCTTCACATTCTTTCTTGTTCGTAGTAGTCTTTTGAATTTTCACTAATAAATACTAAAAGGAATTATTAACATCCTCACTAACATTATAATAAAACTAAGAAGGGAGAATATGGTGAAGAAGACTTTCAGTTATTATGACATTGGTGTTCTCAAAGACATATGGGCCCAGCTCCTCAGGTTACTTATGGAATATCTCAGCCTTGATGGGCGTTTTACCAGGGTTTATGGTCATCACATTGTTTTGTTAAATCATTTTAGACATTGTATTAGGGTCTCTTTCCCCTTTTACTTGTTGTCTTCCCTCCGGGATAGCTTCAAAGACCATAAGGAAAATCTAGCTAAGTACCCTATCCTTCATAAAGGGTTGTTTTAATTGATGCCCATTTTCGTGCCCTCCCTGCCCCTTCTCCATACAAACTTGCCTCTTCTGGTGATCATACTAGTGCTGGGGAGTCGGAAAATGAGGAGTCCAATTTTTACTCGGAGGATGAGGATTTTTCTCCTCCCAAGAGAGCTAAAATTGAAAAGACCCCAAAGGCTAAACCTATTTTGGGTAGGGGTAAAAAAAATTTGAAGCAAGTTTCCTCTTGTTCTACCTCTGCGGGTAACGATTCCCCTACCTCTAGTGGCCAAAAGAGGAATTTTGGGGTTGAGGAGTCTAGTAAGAGATCTAGCCTGGATCCTGGAATTCAGATCAATGAGGTCCCTCCTCCGCCTCCACATCAGGATATCAACAAAGGTATTGGGTCTTCTTCTTAGGGAGACCTTAATGCTAACTACGCGGAGCTCAATTCTAAGAGGGATGACTACGTGGATATTTTGGGTATGGCATTGGATCATGCCATTGACACCTTCAACCTTTTTAAATGGCTCTTTCATGAACTTAAGGAGGTCAAATTAAAATAGAGGGCAATGAGCAGCAAGCTAGAGGCTATGCCTACTCCCACCCGTCAAGCAGTTAGAATGGCGGAGCTCATTGGACCGAGGATGAGAAAAAGTTTGTCGTGGCTTGCATCAACAAAGTCGTTGAAGCTATTGATCACATGAAAAAAGGGGTTGGGTATAGATTCATCCAAATGGAGGAGAATTACAAGAAGATGCAGGCCACCCTTATGACCATAATGTCTAACAATCATTGAATTGTTAAGCAGATTGTTGATGCGATGAACATTATGGTAAATAATCTTGATAGTTCTTAAGAGGACAAGATGTTGGTTAACCTGGAGGAGGATAAAGACAAGAATCGGGTGGATTATGGCCCTTGTAAGAGGACCAAGGGGAATATGAAGAGGAAAGTTGCCTTCGAGACTGTGAATTATTGGGAGTTAATGTTTGTTGCTAATAAAATGAGTCAATTGGAGGCTAAGGTTGTGGAGACCTTAAAGAGCCTTGTGTAGTTTTTTTCTTGTTTATGGTTTTGTCTCTATCTCTGTGTTGGTTCCTAGTTCGTCGTTGCTGGTTTTTGGTGCCTTTTTGGATTTTTGTTGGCTTTTTGGCTGCAATTTGTACTATTCTATTTTCAACAACCTGTTTTGTGTTGTATTACTGTTTTGGGTTTAATGCTTTGATTCTAAACTTTTAAGAATCTCATTTGTAAAGGGTTTCAAGGTCCCTTCAAAACCTGTTTTTGCCTTAATCCAAAACATTATAATAAAACTAAATATCATCTTTGATTTTCACAAACAATAAACATCAATGTTCACTACATTTTAAAAACAAGTGTCGTGTAGTGGCGAGTAATTGCCTTTATAGTATTATAATATCTGCATATTGTAATAAAATAATTTGTCATGAATTCATAGATAATAAATAAATTCTAATATAATATGATATAATGTAAATATTATTTTGAAAATATTCAATTTTAAATCATAATATTATATTAATGAAATCGTGTATATAATTATAATTATTATAAAAAAGTAAAATAATATTTTTTAAGAAAAACATTCAATATATCAGTTATTAAAAAATTAATATTGTATGAAAATTGAAGATAATATAAATAATAATATTATAAAGTGTAATGATGATTTTAAATAATTTCTTGTAATATTTTTGTGATAATCAAGATCAAATCACTTTTACATGTAGATTATTTTAATCTATTTCTTTGATGTTATTAGAAAGATACTAGTTACAAGCATATTTTTATGTTCTATGCCAAACAAGTAGAATAACCCAAAAAATCAACTCACTTTGAAAATAATTTAATTTCAAATGACATTAAAGATATCCTCATATCTTTAATTATCCTTTGCACAAGTATAAATATAAAGATATGTTTAGGAATATGGAGGATGCAAAAGCCCAAGAGATAATTGATAGACTGAACAAAGAATTGGTAGAAAAGAGACAAAGATTGTAGGGAATGGAAATTGAGGAGGAGGAAGCAAAAAGTGAATCAGATGAAAATGTAGTCATCTCTAGGTATCAAGTACCAACAAGGGAAGAAGAGCCCAATGTGCAAGAGCAAATTATGACAAAATTGGAGGTTCATGCTGATTCCAAGTTGGAGGAATATTATACCTTTGTTGTAGATGATGTCTTTATACTATCAAAATAATTTAAATCATTTTTGTACAATTTCAAAGGAAAGAAGTTGAGGGATTCTATTCCCAAAATTACACCAGAAAATGAAGCTGAACTATTGAGGAAGTTAAAAGAACAAGTAGATGCTGAATTGGACACAATGACTCCTCAAAAGGGGAAACAACTGCTTACAGAGGCTAGAGTGATCTTATTTCCTGGATGGGAACTTAGTGTTTCATTTATTTTCAATAGTTTATTACATTAAGAGAATAAGGAGTTTAAATTAGATATGTAGGGTGTAAATGATATGTTCATTGGGTCAAGGTTCGATCAAGATAAGGAAGCCTTATTGTTATGGGCTTTATATCCTCCTCATAAAAGACCTAAGATTATTGATGTTGATAAGGCCTTTGGCCATATGATGAATCTTAAAGTTGGGGAGATTGATCCCATCATTTCTGCAGATATTTGAGTAGATATCTCAAAGTTTAACAAGGCACAAATGGTTGGGACAGTAAGAGAAAGAAACCAATATAAAGGATTGTATGAAGAACTAATGAGAACAAGTGGGCAACTAGTGCCAATGGTTCTTTCTCTTGATAACACACAGTGGAAGAAAAAGTATGAGGAATTACAACAAGAAAACAAGAAGATGCTTAAATAGATGCAAAGTGTGAGGACAAATTCTGCCTCTGTATTGTTAACCAAAAGATTTGAGACTTTGCAAGGCTTTTTGGAAGAGTTTTGGACAATTTTTCAGAAGAACATGGATAATGCAGTCTCACACAACAGGATTCAAAACAGATTAGGGACTAGAGTGCATGATAGAATAGTAGCCAAAGCAGAAAATGAGGAGATTGAAAAGATAAAGAAGTTGCTGGCAAGACACAATAAATTTGATGAACAATTACAGATTGAGTATGCTGAGTGCAAGCACATAACTCACGATGGTTTCCTAGAATTGGTTGATCAAAAAGGTGAGATTAAAGATAAGGATAAATGGATCTCAGAATGTGAGAGTCTTCTTAATGTCGCCCTTGATATTGCCCAGACTAATGGAATTGAATTAAAAAAGACTACAAAATAGATGGAAAATTTTGTCACACTAGAGATCATCGCCAGGGACATCATTCATGATGCAGATACATACAAGTTGGAAAAATACCTGGAGCACATTCAAAAATGCGGCAAGATGCTGGGAGATCAGACTTGATTTTTAAAAATGTCTCAAGGAAATGTCAGTTTTTAGGTAGTTAGTCTTTAGTTAGACTTAGTTAAGTTTAATTCAAAATGAAAGGGTATGCCCTTTCATTGTGGAACATAATCTCATCTTTATTTTTTACTTTGTCAAGACAATCTTTTATGCGGTGCTTATGCAGTTTGTTTTTTAAGAAAGACAGTATCAAGTTGGTGGATGACAATATTTATTGAAATCAACTGGTTTTATTATCTATTTTCAGTTTAAAGATCAAGTGTTCTCCGTCTTTGATGGTATCTACTTTTTCAATTGATTGATTAGTTCCCTATGATAAATCTATTCAATTAGATTGCTTCAATGTGCTATCTTATGTTATTGTGATTGACATTAATTTTTCAATTTGAATATTAGTTTGAAGGATTGGTTGACAAGCTTCAAATTGTCTTATTGGTCTGTTGGAGTAAAGTTAAATTCAATAAGACTAACTGCATATTATATTTTGATTACAACTCATATAGATGCCTTTGACGTGATGATCTTGGTTTATTTTCTGGAAATGCCAAACTAGTGAAAAGACATTGTGCTATATGTAATCAGTTGATTATATTATGTTTATTTCAATACAAAGAACAAGTGTTTTCATCTCTAATGGTATTTATATTTTTAATTGTTTGATTAGTTCCCAGTGATAAATCTATCCATTTAGATTATTTCAATGTGTTATCCTATGTTATTATAGTTTGGGTTAAGTTTCAATTTGATTATCAGTTTGAAGGATTGGATGTCAAGCTTCATTCTGTCTTATTGGTCTTTCAGAGCAAAGTTAAATTCAGTAAGACTAACTGCAACATTATGTCAGGGGTGAAGGCACTGGTCTACTATTGTTTGAAGATAATTTAATCACGTGTTTTCAAAGTAATCTCAATTAAGATATCATACTTATAGTAAAGTAACCTTTTATTTAAATAATTCATTTACAAGCAAGCAATTCAAAGTTTTCAGTAATTATTTAATTGAAGTGACATAAACCTTGGAAACATTCAATTCCAATCAAGCATACTTGAAAACAATGGGATTAATACCCATCAAAAGTCTCTTCTCAATCTTCAAAACACCCTTACAAGACAACAACTTAATAGGCACCGACCATACTTTGAGGAAGATAAAAATGAAAAAGGCTTCCCTTACCTTGTAATGAAGGCAAGTGCTTCAGTCAGTCTCTTGCTATCATTGTTACACTTATCCTCCAATTTATAGAAAGATCCAATGGTTCAAATGAAATTTATGATAATTCTTCCAAAACTTGTGTCATATGAACTAGCCAAGAAAATGGTTGAGGATGCATACTATGAAGATGCAGGACAAGATATAGATGATATGGATGAGGAAACACAAGAAATGGCAGTTGAACTTGTCAAAAAATATCCCCATGTGTTAAAGGCCCTTGATATTGATGAATATGCTAGAAGTGTGGAACAACAGACATCCAATAAAAAGCAGGAAACTCTTGCTGACATAAAAGATTGAATCAGCAATATGAATGTAAACAACAAAAAATAATTTTCTACAATTCATGGGTTAAACTCAATTTTAGTTTCTCTATATATCTCTATGCTATGGAAATGCCCTTAAGTTTTTTTTAAAAATAGTTTTTGTCTCTATGCCTACAATTTGTTTTTGTTTTTTTTTAAATCTATTTTTTTTTATTGATGCACATGAACTAGCCAAGAAAATGGCTAAGAATGTATACTATGAAGATGCAAGATAGGATATAGATGATATGAATGAGGAAACACAAGAAATGGCAGTTGAACATGTCAAAAAATATCCCCATGTGTTAAAGGCCCTTGATATTGATGAATATGCTAGAAGTGTGGAACAACAGACATCCAATAAAAAGCGAGAAACCCTTGCTGACATAAAGATTGAATTGGCAATATGAATATAAACAACAAAAATTAATTTTCTACAATTCATGGGTTAAAATCTATTTTAGTTTCTCTTTATATCTCTATGCTATGGAAATACCCTTAAGTTTTTTTTTAAAAATAGTTTCTCTTTGTGCCTACAATTTGTTATGTTTTTTTTCTTAAATCTGATTTTTTTCCGATTTTTATTGATGCACATGAAGTAGCCAAGAAAATGGTTGAGGATGTATACTATGAAGATGCAAGATAGGATATAAATGATATGGATGAGGAAATACAAGAAATGGTAGTTGAACATGTCAAAAAATATCCCCATGTGTTAAAGGCCCTTGATATTGATGAATATGCTAGAAGTGTGGAACAACGAACATCCAATAAAAAGCGAGAAACTCTTGCTAACTGTTACTACGTCAATCTTCCTTCATAATAAAAACAAATTTTCTTTTTAAATTCCTTTCAGAGTCCTTGGTTTTTCTTGTAATACCTCGGTTCAAGCCCTTAGTCCGTTTGCAAATCGTCTTTCAATAAAAAATGTCGAGTTTTAGTAATTGGTTGAACTCCGTGAACACTTTGAACCATTTTGAACCGGGTTCATCAGATTCATTTAGGTTCTGCAGGTTCTTAGGTGTTCAAGAGATTTTTCATACTAACATTTTCTTAAAGTGTTTTGTAGCAGCTCTTTATGGGTTTTGTTTGGTGATGTGTTACGTCATCTCTCTCCAAGCGTTGAACTCATTGAACCGAGTTCAAAAGGTTCAAACATGTTCAACATGTTCAACACAGCACAAATGGTCAGCAACACTTGACATAATTAATACTCTCAGAAAAGATTTCCCCTGAGCGCAGTGTATGCCTTGAACTACTTGAACCCCAATGAAGTTTGTTCAGGATGTTCATATGTGTTCAAAGTTGGTGGGTCCCACGAGTTAAATGATTTGATGGTGCATTGATTGCCAAATATGAGGGAGGTGAACCATATCTTAAGTGACGTCAATTGTTGGCGTTTCGAATTAAGTAATCATTTTGGGAACTAGTGGTTACTTCAAAAATGCCACCATGCATTCAATGCATGCGTGCGATGTCCAATCCACAAGCTTAACACACTAAAACTGACAATTGGAATTATTGCATTTGATAGTTCTGTATCATTTCCCTCACTATAAGGTATGAAGGATTAATTCTCTAAAAAAAAATTCCTCACTGTCGCGGTGTTATTTTTCCTGGATAGAAGTTTTAATCGCCAGTAGTCGTCTGGTTGCTCAACTGTGAAGGTGAGTCCATTTCTTGTTCTCTCTAGTAATTTTTACCTGTATTTCTTCTCTTGTAGTAGGGTTGCTGCAATAAATTAAGGCTTATCACTTTGAATTATGAAGTCCACACTGCACTTGTTCGGGAACATTTTTAGCCTTGCATGTACAGAGCCCATAGTTAGTGATACCGACCTTAAAGGGGAAAATCTTGAAGTTTTAAAATAAAGGGTATTCAAGGGAATTGATGGTTCTTTTGGTGTGGAGATTTTGAGTAGCAGTCTTATAGAGGCAGTAACCTTTCCCCTAGCTATCCCTTGCCCAAAATTGGTTAGGGAATGTATCGCTAGGTATGATCCAGTCTCTGAAACCATTAGGAGAGACAATGGTGAAACCCTTCTTGCCATAAACCATGAAGTAATTTCCTTTGTATTCAAGATACCTGACTATCAGTTCTCTAACTTTTCCCCTGCTCGGTCAATCACCGAGTTCAACGCAGATAGAACCGGACACTGAAATAATGTAGCAAAATACTGGTTGAAGGTTCCTCAAAGGGGTGGTTCTAGATTGCCCAAGAATCCCAATAAGAATCACATGCTACCTCACATTCATGATGTCATGATTTTGTTGCACCGAGTTAGAGGCTCTACAGAAGCCTATAGTTTCGACAACTGGATTTATTGCTATGTGCAACTAGTACTAGAGGGGAAGCAATACCTTGATTGGGTAGAACTGATTGTCGATTCAATGAGGGAGCAACTGAGTATGGCTAAATGGTTTAAGCAAAATTTCTTCATGTCTTCGTATCTTGTATACCGTTTGGCATGTGTTAAGGAGTTAGTTGGAATACCAAGACAACTCACTGAAGAGGATGTTCCCGTGTATGATTTTTACCCCATGCTACAAAAGGATAATGCCTTGTAAGATTTCAGAAAAATACACAATGCTTTTCTGGGTGATTTGTGCTATGAGTTGAAAAATATGAAAACCAAAAGAATCTTCGAGGATGCACAGACACTGATAAAAAGGTTTGGCAATTTCTTTATCTAGTTTCCTCATTTCTGGTATATAAGGATAGGCAGCTTTGAAGAGGAACCCTTCAAGCTCCCTCATTTTTGTTCAGATTGCTTTGTTTTAGCGGAGATATGTAGGCAGCTGACCTCTGTGATTAAAAAGGCACAACCCAGAGATAAATGGGAGGGTCATTTTCCCATCCAATTAGGTGTGTTGTCCTGCAGTTCAATGTCGGACGCCTTGAGCATTGGAGTAGATCTCAAGAACTTCAATTTTCCCCTATATCTTGAAAGAAAAGGTTTTGATAATAAGGGTTTTTCCCGAAGTCTTGGTCTAATGCCATATCTCCCAATGCAACAATTAGAGGACTTCTGGGAAGATTGTACTGATGAACTCAAGGTGTACAAAAGGGGAAACATGAGGATGGTGTTAGAACAAGTTATTTCACTACATGTAAAGCTGGACATTAAAGGGCTTGAAGAGGATTATCTAGAACTGTTTGAACCTGGATACTTAGCTTGAGTAGAAACTGAGGTGCCTTCAATCAACTAGGATGAGGAAGAGGAAGATGTTATACAACTAAGAACCAAAGGAGTTTTGGAGAGAATTGTGGCGTGGGTTGCTAGGAAGAAAGCAGCGAAATTGGGCTCCAAGTCTAATTCTGTGGGGAATAGTGAAGCTGCCTTGCATTCACCTAAGTGTTTTTCTAACAATGGTTCTATGCCTGTTCATGCAGGTAAGGATAAAAAGCCACCTCAATTTAGGCACAAGTCTAATCCAGTTTTGGACTTCTCCACACCTCATTTTACCCGGTCACGAAGTGTTGCTCAGAGAAAGATGGACCAAGCCAAGGATACAAAGATGAAGGATAAGATCCTAGATGCTCATATATTCAAGCTTGAAGACCTCGATAGTGACATCATTCATACCATGGACTCCTGTGCCGTTACCATAGCCTTGATACCACCCCCCAAAGTGGCTGAAGGAACAACTAGTTCCAATGCAACTCCTAAGTGGTTAACCACTTTGGTAAACAAAATGCGAAATTTCCTTCCCATGACTATTCCAATTCAGGAGATGGTCGTGAAGTACACAAAGAAGGGCCCCAATCCAAAAAAGTTCAAAATAGCTGCTCGCTTGGATAATGATGAAGGAACCAAAAAATGGGTCGCTGAAATTGCCTCGTACAAGCCCAAGGATGAAAATAAGGAAGCCAGTACAGATGATTTTGAGATCACTAAGGTGGAGCTGGGAAATATGAGTAGGGACTTAGACAATAATTTCTTCCAAGTATCGGCGAAGAAAATGCTCACCAGATCGGAGAAAGATGGGTGGGAAAAGAGAGAGCTAAAGCGACACATAAATATTCTTGCCCAGTTCATCGACAACATTGGTTGTTTTGGGGCACTCCCTATATCTCATGCTACGAAAAACTTTGATCCGACTTCACCAGAAAATAAAAAGTTAATGAGCCAGGTTCAACAGGCTAAAAGCATTGCAGAGGCCGTGGAGAGATGGATCGAAGGAATAGTGAAGGACGGAGAGAAGTATATCACTGACTCCAGGAAGTTATGTGATAAGATACAGAGCCTCCTCGTAGAAGTTCAAAATCAGATTTCGCCATGGGAGAAAGAGGAACACAAATGGGAGAATGTCTTGTCGATGTTCATGAAAATAGAAGATTATGGAGTTGCCCAATTCCTGACAGAGCATTCAATAAGATTAGTGACAGATGAATGCCAACTCTTCATGTTGAAAAAGACCATAATGTGGCGGGTGTTTACCTTCAAATCTGTGATCTCTGACACTAAGACTTATGTGTATGAACTCCAAGACCTCCAATGCAATATAGTTAATGACAACAAGGTGGTTAACCCTGACCACGAATGGCAATTGGGAATTTGCAGGCTGAACACGCAGGATGCGATAAAAGTTTTCTGAATATACATGGAGAAAATCAAAGCCAAGGGTAATTTCACTCCTGAGGATATAACACGGGTTGCTCGAATCGAGTCCATGACCTTTA
Source organism: Cryptomeria japonica (assembly GCF_030272615.1). Taxonomy (NCBI): domain Eukaryota; kingdom Viridiplantae; phylum Streptophyta; class Pinopsida; order Cupressales; family Cupressaceae; genus Cryptomeria; species Cryptomeria japonica. The sequence goes on along the minus strand of NC_081415.1, from coordinate 670,332,095 downwards.
TTGGTAATGATTAGTTACCAAAACATGCCAAAAAGATGGTGAAGCACCGGTGGAATAAGGAAGCGGCGAAGACAAAGCTCAATGCAATGAAAGTTCCGAATCAATCTATAATCCAGGAACTCACAACCGCCCACAACACCCAAGAAAGCGGAGAAGAAGATGATGATGGGAAAGCGGCATAATGCGTTGATCCAGGCCCTGTTTTTGTTTTATGTGATTTTCATGTTTATGCAAAGACTTCGGGACATCTGTCCCAAGTATATCTTGTTAGTTTCATAACTGATTTGGGGAAGGTCAAGTTTTCAGGGAGACCTCCCCTGTTCTAAAAACTATAAATCAAAGGAAGATAGATGGAATAAGGGTTATATTTTGTTAAGAATTTTAGTTAGTTTTTGGTATTATTTTCCTTGGTTTTGTAAAGGTCATGTTTTGTGGAAGGAAGGATTAGACTTTAAAATCTGGAATAGGAAAGGATTTATAGATGTATTGTCGTGTCTTTGTCGCATAATATATATATATATATATATAAAAGATCATACTGTTTTTGGGAGAAGGAAAATCTGTGGGTTTTGAATCTGTGTAGTCACATATCTTTGCATATGTTGATCTAATCAAACAACAATAATCACCTTTCTAGTGCAGAAAATTATTATTTTTCTGGGACTCCTTTCCATGAGTTTTTGTTTTTAAAGAAAGATTTGTGCTTGAGGATAGATTTGGTTTCTCTTATCTATTCTTTTCTTATCTAAATTGTTAGAATGGTGTTCTGAACTTTGTTTCAGTTACTTCCATCTCTTGTGTTGAAATGGTTGGAAAGTTAATTTTTCTCTGAAATATGTGTGAAATATGGGCCTCTCATCCAAGAATGAAGTAGGCAGCCTTATATGCTTTCAGGTTAAAAGCATACCACTAAAAATTAATAATTAGATTATTCCCCGAATAACTAAGATAGGGAGCTGTACCTATGGAAAATTCAGAGGGAAGTGGTTTATATAACACTTGCCCAACTGTTTAGTTGAACAATTGTCTTTTAAAGAAGGCGACAAATTTTGAAATTGATCATTTGTAAGAAAGGCAAAATCCGTTCACTAACACTAACATAAAGATTGAATAGGCAATATGAATGTAAACACAAAAATTAATTTTCTACAATTCATGGGTTAAACTCTATTTTAGTTTCTCTTTATATCTCTATGCTATGGGAATGCCTTTAAGTTTTTTTTTTAAATAGTTTTTGTCTCTATGCCTGCAATTTGCTATGTTTTTTTTAAATCTGATTTTTTTCCGATTTTTTCCCCATTTTTTCAAAAAAATTCTAATACTTTTGGTTTGTCAATTTTTTCCTCGAACGATTTTTGGTGCTATGATATAAAGAGCTATCCCAGGATGAGGAATTTTATCTACTAACTGGAGAAAATTAAGAGACCCTTTCAGTGGGGAAATTTGTACAACCAACTGCCCATAGAGTCCTAAATAATCGTATAAAAGTTGCTTCCATACAAAGGGCTATTTTGAGGGCTAGAAGGGTTTACAGTCAGAGAGAATTATCAAATAGGTAGTGGTTACAGTAACCAACCAAGTTGGTGTTGACATAAACCTAGCAGCATCACATGAATGGATGTTTTCTCCTTTGCAATTTGTAGTTGGCCTTGGACCTAGAAAAGATGCTTCTGTACAAAGGGCTATTTTGAGGGCTAGAAGGGTTTACAGTCGTAGAGAATTGTTCACCCCTCTAGAGGATATGAAGTGACTTGTCTTTATAATTGGCAGCCCCATAATGAAGAGGTTAAGGAGGTTGAGGATCCATATATTTCCAAAGTGGATACCATTAAACAAAGTGAACAAGAGAATACAAGGAAAGCAAAGGAACTTGCAAAAAAATCTTGATGACAAGAACAAAAGGACCAACCTCTTGTATAGTTGTTGTTGAGCGTCTATCTACAGCAATTGTGCCCTAATAATTGCCCTAATTTTACATTTTACTTATTATTGATGCATTTAATCTTATTCTGTGGACGTTTTAGGGGTATGTGGCCTAATGAATTGAGGCTTAACATCAGAAACAATCAAGGGGAGGAGCAACATGTTCAATTATGGACTTCTGTTTGGGATTCTCGTTACACAAGATCAAATTATAACTGAATCAAGACCTAAATATTTTGATGACAGAAAGACAGTGAATCATAATTGGGGCAATTGGTATGTCTAGTGACTTGTCTTTATAACTGGCAGCTGCAAAATGGAGAGGTTAAGGAGGTTGAGGATACATATTTTTCCAAAGACAATACCATTAAACAAAGTGAACAAGAGAATTCAAGGAAAGCAAAGGAGCTTGCAAAAAAATCTTGATGACAAGAATGAAAGGACCAACCTCTTGTACAGTACACAACATGAAGCACATGAGGTAAGAAGTAGTAACAATAATTGTGACGGTCGTTGTGGATCAATGGCACCACCGTCTGCTATTGTAATTTTCTTCAATTTGAATTTGGTGAGTAAAAGTAGAGTGAATTCCCTAGGGTTTATGGTTTCCAGCTCTAATGGGTTGCTTCCCATGCATGGAAAATTTGCAAGGAAGAGGTTTCGCGTTTGATTCTCAACAAGGACTCATGAGAAAGAGAAAGAGCGGATTGTGAATGAAAAAAGGTTTCTTTTTGTTGCCATGGGCGAGTTCTTCATCAACATCTATCTACAGTAATTGTGCCCGCTTCCTCCCAATTTTTTCACCCTGATGAGCCCGTGTATAATGATGGCGCGTAGTTACTTTTTAATAAAAAAAATACCACGTGTTCGTCAGAATTCTAACGTGAAATATCAAATCTATACTATTGGAAAAATTCAACCCGATAGTAACACAACTAGAAGCATGTCATCGAGATATAATACACTAGAGAAGTCCATTGGCATAACGCACACTAGCGGCAAAACAAAGATCATGTATTGTCGATAGTCAATGATGCTATCGGTAAGACTTTTCCCGATGGACACAGGCAAAAGTAAAAAACATCAGTAAAGGTTAAGACGATATAGGGTCAAAGCTTATGCTGAGGAGACATAACGTATTGGGAGGAGCTACGCCGAGGGAAAAGACATCGAGGAAATCATGCCCATCACCTGAACACATTTTAAGCTATCTCGATGGCTGATGAGACTAGCGGGATAACTCGCACTGATCAGCAGGAAGAGAGGTCATCAACTTATGTTATCTTGATGAGTAAGAAGACATCCAGAGGTTGTGAAAATCATCGAACCAACATATGTTGATCAATAGGTAAAATCTGTGTTTGTCAAAATGTCGAGGTGAAATTTCAAGATGTCAGTTTTTAGTCAAAATTCTGACATGAAATTTTACCACATCAGAATTTTGACGAACACGGGGCAATTTTTGAAAAAAAAAAAAATCAATCCAAGAAAGTAAAAGAAATCCCATAGATCGTCGGAAATGCTCATCGGAATTTTAGACCAAATGTATTAGTGCCTTAGCGAGGATCAGGGATTAGAGGTAGTAGTGTCCACTTTCTTGGTGGCACTTGCCACCCTCGACCCCCAACCCCCAATGGATCTAGCCTTCACCTTCCCATACACCTACATTTAATATGACCTTATTTGTCCAATTTAAAGCTTAACTTATGTTCATTTGTACCCTACTCCAATACACTTAGGGTGATTTTGAGAAATTTTACTCGAGCATAGGAAGGCTTTTCGCATGAGTTTGCAAGACTTTGGTGGTGTGATTAGGGCAAGTTTCCTCTTGTTTCAATTATGTATTTGACTGTATCCCTTTGTTTTATATGTTTTTCTCCTTTCATTTTTTGTTTTTTGGTTTTCTCTCCTCTATTTGTGTTAGGTTTTTTCCTTTAGGGTTATCCTTCTTTTTCTTTTTGTGTATTGTCTCATAGGAAAATCTTTCATCCTCCCATTATTTGGTGGAAGAATGTGTTTGGGCATTTCCTTTCTCTTTTCCCCACATCTTTTATCATGCAATGTGTGCCCTAGGTTTTTTGGCATTCTTTCCTTAGTTTTATTTTTGGTTGTTTATCAATAAGTGAGATTATTCCCCACATTGCATGCCCTGATATAGACTTATAAACCTTTGTGTAGATGATTGAATGATTCAATTTGTTTTCTAAAAAATGTTGTGTTTTGATGAAGCAATGTCCTGGCAAGAATTGGAGATATCGCTATCCTCAACCCCCAACTATTAGAATCTTAGCAAATGCAGAAAACGATCCCATGGGGGTTAGGGATGGTCCATCCCTAATAGCCATTATAGAAGGAGAAGTTGGAATTGAATATGGAATTGAGATGGGATGAATAGGATCAAATGCGGGAGGTCATACATGCTAAAATATGGCCTAGCTAAGCAAGACATTGCATAGGAATGCAATTTACTACACTATAGTTTCCTACTAACTTCGGATAATTTTTCCACCCAAGTTTGAACTTACAAAAAATTAGCTTCCAACTATTAACTATCTATGAACAATGTGTGTGAAAATTCACTCTAGCAAATTAGTGAATACATATTCAATTTGGGCATCAATAGTTACAAAATCCACTAGTACTTGACAAAAATGTGGAAACTTTAGAAAATTTCACATGTTGAGGCTCTTAGCTCCAAAAGTATTATAAAATTATGAATAATAGAATACCATGGATGTATGAAACCTTGAAAATTTTAACCATAACTCTCAAGGTTCAATCTTGACATGATGATTAAATTTAAAATTATCTAAAAATGTGGGTATTACTTTGTAAGTGTGAGTACTATTCCTCTCAATAGATTTAAATGTGATGGGATTGCTTCAATTGGTATTATTGTTGGCACAAATATTAGATTCATGGTATTGGATAAAGAAATTATCAATATTTAAGGTTCTCAAAGGTTTGGTGAGTTTTTTAAACCCATCATTAGGTGTTTTGAAACTTCATGAACCCGGGAAGAGATTCTCAATAAAGGAATTATTTTACATGGAAAAGATGTTTTCGGTCATACAATTTATGCAATGAAGGATAAGATGGGTGAAACAATGGGATAAAACCTATAGTCATATGATTCTCAATTCTAACAATATATATGGAGAAATGAAACCATATTTCTCACGCTTTATTGGTAGAGAGCAAGAATTATTAAATAGCTTTTGTGCTTAGGAGCATTAGGAGGCAATGAAGATGACTAAATCTGCTCATTATTTTACATTTTTATTGGTTCTTTTTCCTCGATTTATTTGGTAAAATTTTTAAATTCAATCTTTGTACTCACAAGAAACATTTAGTTTACGTTCCTTAGTCTTGTAGACATAACAAATGTCCTTGATAGTGTCCAATATAAATTTCAAAGTGTCCATAGGAAATATGCTACTCCCAAAGTGTCCATAAGAATGTTATTAGTTATATTTAGAGAAATAGATAAATATGTATAATTGTCTTTTGCTAAGTTTTCATTTATATCAAAATCCTATATATATATGCTATACTAATTGCCTAGATCAATAATAAAACCTTCACATTGTTCGCCATGAAGAAAACCATGACTATAAAGTGAACCATAATAATTACGATTTGGGATCTCTTCAAAAAATAAAACAATCAAAGGTACACATGGAGGTGACATTTTAGAGTAATAGTTCCTTAAATGAATTTGTAGAAGTGTGGGAAGAAGACAAAAGTTGGTTTGTATCCATAGGATCTTGATCCATATGTGTATACAAATAGAATTAGTAAGATGCTTGAATACCTAGTAGTGTTCAATATTGTTACATTGTGCATGCAATAGAAAATTATTAACATATATTTTTCAATTTAATTTTAGTGAGTAACCAAACAATTTTCCCTATCTTCCACACCATCAACATGAATCATCTTATTACTATTGAGATGTATGATTTTATGCTTGAATACCATATGTAAGTATATGTATGGTTCTCATTAACTCTATGTAAATTCTACAAGGATCATTTGTTAGAGATAATATTCTATAGGAATCTAATAGATTAATGGCATTAAGGGTCATCAAATTATTAGAAATGTTTGAAGAATATTATCCAATGATTTGCTAAGATTTGTAAATTTCCTAGACCCTTCATATTTGAATGATGCAAAATTAGATGTAGACATTCAATTCAAACTAGATTTAGATTATTTCTTGTCATTCCCTTTTTAAAATGTATTATTCGTTTTATATTTTTAACTCATGTTTTAGTGTGCATATAAAAATACCATGAAGAATGCATATTAAAGTAAAATATAATAATGAGTAAAGTATATATTAAAGTAAAATTTAGAAGATTATGAACAAGAATACGAATTGTAGAATAAGCATGTCCTTTCTTCATATTATTTCTTGATTGTAGTAGTCTTTTGAATTTTCACTAATAAACACTAAAAGAAATAAGTTACATCCACACTAACATTATAATAAAACTAAGAAGGAAAGGGAGAAGATGGTGAATAAGACTTCCAGTTGTTATGATATTGGTGTTCTGAAAGACATATGGGCCCAGCTCCTCAAGTTACTTGAGGGAATAGCTTACCCTTGATGGGCATTTTGCCAGGGTTTATGGTCATCACTTTGTTTTGTTAAATTATTTTAGACATCATATTAGGGTCTCTTTCCCTTTTTACTTGTTGTCTTCCCCTCGGGCTAGCTTCAGAGACCATAAGAAAAATCCGGCTAAGTACCCTATCCTTCATGAAGGGTTTCTTGTTTTAATTGATGCCCATTTTCGTGCCCTCCCTACCCCTTTTCCATACATACCTGCCTCCTCTGGTGATCATACTAGTGTTGGGGAGTCAAAAAATGAGGAGTCGAATTTTGACTCAGAGGATGAGACTTTTTTATCCTCCCAAGAAAGCTAAAATTGAAAAGACCCCAAAGGCTAAACCTATTTTGGGCAAGAGTAATAAATTTTGAAAGCAAGTTTCCTCTTGTTCTACCTCTGTGAGTAATGATTCCTCTGCCTCCAGTGGCCAAAAGGGGACATTTAGGGCTGAGGATTATAGTAAGAGATCCAACCCAGATCCTGGAATTCAGATCAATGAGGTCCCTCCTCTGCCTCCACATCAGGATATCAACAAAGGTACTAGGTCTACCACTTAGGGGGACCTTAATGCTAACTGCCCAGAGCTCAATTCTAAGAGGGATGACTATGTGGATATTCTGGGTATGGCGTGGGATCATGCCATTGACACCTTCAACATTTTTAAATGGCTCTTTCATGAACTTAAGGAGGTCAAATTAAACCAGAGGGCGATGAGCAGCAAGCTGGAGACTGTGCCTACTCCCACCCATCAAGACAGTCAGAATGGCAGAGCTCATTGGACCAAGGATGAGAACATTTTTGGTGTGGCTTGCGTCAAAAAATTTGTTGAAGCGATTGATCACATGAAAAAAGTGGTTGGGGACAAAATTCATCCAAATGGACGAGAATTACAAGAAGATTCAGGCCACCATTATGACCATAATGTCTAACAGTCACCGGATTGTTAAGCAGACTGCTAATGCGATAAACATTATGGTGAATAATCTTGATAGTTCTCAACAGGACAAGATGTTGGTTAACCTGGAGGAGGATAAAGACAAGAATCAGGTGGATTTTGGCCCTTGTAAGAGGACCAGGGGGAATATGAAGAGTAAAGTTGGCTCTGAGACTGGATTATCGAGAGTTAAGGTCTGCTGCTAATAAAATGAGTCAATTGGACGCTGAGGTTTTGGAGACCTTAAAGAGCCTCATGTAGTTTTTTTTCTTGTTTTTGGTTTTATCTGTACCTCGATGTTGGTTCCTGGTTTGTCGTTGCTGGTTTTTGGTGCCTTTTTGGATTTTTTTTGGTTTTTGGGCTGTAGTTTGTATTGTTCTATCTTCAACAGCTCGTTTTGTCTTGTATTATTGTTCTGGGTTTAATGCTTTGATTCTAAACCTTTTAGAATGTTCTTTGTAAAGGGTTTCAAGGTCCCTTCAAAACCTATTTTTTTCTTAATCCAAAACATTATAATAAAACTAAATATCATCTTTGATTTTCATAAATAGTAAATATCAATGTTCACTACATTATAAAAACAAGTGTCACTTAGTGGCGAGTAATTGCCTTTATAGTATTATAATATTTGCATATTGTAATAAAATAATTTGTCATGAATTCATAGATAATAAATAAATTCTAATATAATATGATATAATGTAAATATTATTTTAAAAATATTCAATTTTAAATATTAATATTATATTAATCAAATTGTGTATATAATTATAATTATTATAAAATAGTAAAATAATATATTTTTAGAAAAAAGTTCAATATACCAATTATAAAAAAATTAATAATGTATGAAAACTGAAGACAATATAAATAATAATATTATAAAGTGTAATGATGATTTTAAATAATTTCTTGTAATGTTTTGTGATAATTAAAGATCAAATCACTTTTACATGTAGATTATTTCAATCTATTTCTTTGAGGTAATTAGAAAGTTACTAGTTACAAGCATATTTTTGTGTTCTATGTCAAACAAGTAGAATAACCCAAAAAATCAACTCACTTTGAAAATTATTTAGTTTGAAATGACATTATATAGGTATTTAATAATATTATTGGTATATTGAAATTAAGGAGGGGTTAAAATTTATTCAAAGCAAAAGAATAACAAAGCAAGGGCATCAAACAACACTGTCAAGGTCCACTAAGTGATCCAACTAATGAGACAAATCCAAGGGCAATTGACCCTTATCCATTATATACCAATTATGTATGTGTTTAGAGGCCCATTTAGCAAGGCAATCAACAACATTCCACTCCCTAGGGATATGCTTGAAAGAAACATAAATCAAAGAATCACTCAAATGAAGAATCTGGTTAACAACTAAACTCAACTGCCAACTACCATCTGTAGAATTTTGCCGAGTCAACAAATTCAACACCACCTGAGAATATGATTAACAAATGAGCTTTCTCCATCCAAGAGCACACCCCGACAAGACCCATCTGTGTTGATTTTCAAAATACCTTGTGGAGGAGGACGCCACCTCCCCACCCAATCTATCTTCTGAAAAGAGTGTCTACATCTATTTCTCATGATTTGGCATTGTGGAGGAGGAAGATGAATCTGATTGTAGAACATAACATCACCCGAATCCACAGTCTCAAATAAGTCACATTTTTCTAAATTAGTTTCTCCCAAGGAGTGGAGAATTTTCCACCACAAGGGGTGGGTTCCCAGCACCACATCTTGAAAAATTCGATGGTTCCTTTCCAACCATATATACCAAATATTAAAAGAAAGGCCAAGAGTCCAACCCACTTGAAGAAAAGAGATTCTAGCAGAGGCCTTGCTCCATCTAACAAAAAAATCAGCCAAAGAAGAGACATACCAACTAGATTGGTTCCACAGCTCCTACCATAAATGCCAAATATGCCTAGTGAAGGAACATTGACAAAAAAGATGAGAAACACTCTCTTCACTATTACAACACAACACACACATCAAGGGGCCCTGATAACCACGCTTACATAAATTTCTCAGGTAAGACACCGATTATGAACCACCAACCACATGAAAATTTTGCACTTTGGCCAAGAGAACTTATACCAAACTTGCTTCCACCAAGGGACCTGAATGTCCCCAAAAGTCTGCCACAACACCTCAGCATAGCCAGTAGAAACAAAAAAAATTCCATTTTAGTCACTACTATCCCAAGCCAAAACATCATTCCTACACAAGGTAGTGCACTCACGAGACTCAATAATTTGAGCCAACTCAATTATATCTTCCATAGAACCTCCAAGCAGCCATTCAAAAAAAAAATTCTACCAAAAATGAGCTACCAACTCACCATTATGAGTAGTCTTATAATGGTCAACAAAATCCCAATCAGCAACAGTAAAAATATCAGAAAGGGACTGAAGGTGAGGATGAGTAGAAAGAATGGGAGGATGGCCATCCCAGGAATCTTGCCAAAAATGAGCTTGAGAACGAGAATGACATATCCAAAAGAGCCCATTCTTAAATAAATGAGCCCCCAGTTTTAGAGTATTCCAAATCATAGAACCCCATCCCACCACAAGAAAGCGAGGAACATCAAACCCAGTAATCTCTGGAAGATACGTATGGGTGAGAATACGAGCCCAAAGCTGATTTTGACAAGTGCACTAGCGCCAATACAACTTAGCAGCAAGAAATTTCCCATTCAAAATAGCAGACCATAAACCTAGACCACCTTGATTCTTAGGTTTGCACATAGTTTCCCACTTAACAAGGCTCCATTTAGTAGTCGTTAAAGAACTACTCCAAATAAATTGTCGAGAGAGGGCATCAAGTTCCCTAAGAAAATACATAGGAGCAGCTTGAACAAAACATCTGTAGATAGGAAAAGCTTGAATAATAGATTTTAAAAGAGTCACTCTAGCAGCAATAGATAACCAGTGATGAGTCCAATGATTAACCTTTTGGCACAACTTATCAAGAAGAAGCTGCCAAGAAGACCTGGGATGATGACCAATAGTAAGAGGAATACCCAAATAAACAAAAGGAAGAGACCCAACCTGAAACCGGAGAGTAGTAGCAATCTGCCTCTGAATGGCTTGAGGAGTATTAAAGAAGAAGATGGAAGATTTATGCTCATTAACTTTCTGACCAGAAGCAGCAAGGTAAATATCCAACACTTGACGAAAAGATTCAACTTCCCTAATACGAGCCAAATCCATAAGAGTAGTACCATCTACAAACTAAAGATGTGAAATTTGAGGTACCCCATTGCCCCATTGCCAATCATGAATCAGGCCCTGAGAAGAACGAAACTTAAGAAGATGACCCAGACCTTCAATCATAATAATAAATAGGTAAGGTGAAAGAGGATCCCCTTGGCGAAGGCCATGAGAAGCACTAAAAGGCACTAAAGGTTCACCATTCACAATCACCAAAAAAGATGAAGAGGTAATACAACTCATAGTCCATCTCACCCACTCTTTACTAAAACCAAATGCTAAAAGAATGTTCTGAAGAAAACTCCATTTAACTCTGTCATAAGCCTTTTCCATATACAATTTGATAAACATAGCGTGCTCCTTTGAATTTGCCATAGAATGAATAACCTCAGAAGCCACCACAAACCCATCCAAGATCTATTTGTCAGCAACAAAACCCCCTTGTTCCTCAGAAATCTGAACAGGAAGACAATTTTTGAGCCTCTTTGTAATCAACTTAGTAATAATCTTATAGACCACATTATAGAGAGAAATAGGGCGATAAAATTCAAGCTTATCAGCACCTTCTTTTTTGGGAATGAGAATCAAGAAAGTAGAATTTAGAGCGTGGAGCATCTGCTTATGAAGAAGAGATTCTCGAACAACCTCTAAAAAATTCAAATTAATAATATCCCAAAAATCTTGAAAAAATTCAACAAGAAACTCATCCGGGCCTATAGCTTTACCTTTATTCATACCAAACACAACATTCTCTAATTCAAGAATTGAAATCGGACGAGTGAGAGAAGCGTTCATAGCATTGGTCACCAGAGAGTGAATACAAGAAAGAATCAAATTCTCCTCCTCCACAGTAGGGGGGGAATCTTCAACAAAAATATTAGAGTGTAACTGACGAGCCTCATGAGACATAGCCGGTAAAGACGAAATTTGAATCCCCTCCTCCATAGTAGGGGGGGAATCTTCAACAAAAATATTAGAGTGTAACTGACGAGCCTCATGAGACATAGCCGGCAAAGACGAAATTTGAATCCCCTCTGAGGAAACCAGAGAGGAAATATACCCCTTATTACGTCAAGCCTGAACAGAGTGGTAGAAAAAAGCAATATTCCTATCCCCTTGCTAAAGCCAATCAACCCGAAGCCTTCTGTTTCAAAAACATCTCCTCATGAAGCTCCCATTCCTCCACATTGCGCAAAGCATGGGACTCAGCTATACCAAGAGCATCCGAGAAACCATTATCCCAGATTTGGTGAGTAATCATAGCAAGACGTTCCAAGGCACTCTTCTTCCTAGACTTAAGATTACCAAAGTGTGACACATTCCATCTCTTAAGGTGATACTTGACATACTGAAGCTTCTTAAAAAATAGATACATAGCTGTGCCAAAAGTAGGACCCCCCTCTCTCCACCACTTAGCCACTAAGTCATGCAGTGAAGAGTCCCGAAGCCACATAAGCTAAAACTTAAAAGGAGGATTCTTTGGGGCTGCAAAAGAAGCAACAAATTTAATAGGCCAATGATCTGATCCTTTCCAGTCAAGAATTTTAGAAGAAGTAACCAAACCGCCACCAACCCAAATATAGGAGACAAAAAACCTATCCAACCATTCAGAAATCACTTCCTCTCCACTCCGTCTATTATTCCAAGTAAAAATCCCATTAGAGGGCTTAACATCCACTAAAGCAAGCAAATCCACCTGAGCACAAAAAGATTAGAAGCTGAACCCAATCGAGGCAACTCTCCTCTTTTCTCCTCCACACTCAAAACAGAATTAAAATCACCTCCTAAGATCCAAGGAAGATAAGGAGCACAAGAGCGGACAAACCTAAGATGCACCCAATTATAGGTTTTACCTCAGATATCAAGTGGAGCATAAACATTAGAAATTAGAATCATCTCACCAAAATCCAAAGCAGAAGCAACCATGGAAATAGAAGAATGACTAGAAATCTACCGAAAGAAACAATCTTACGAGGATCCCATAAAAGAGCCAAGCCTCAAGAATTACCATGAGACCCAATGCATTGACACTATCCAACATACCATATACGAGAAGAATACTAAAGCATAACATCAACAAAAACCTTAGTCTCCTAAACACAGAAGATGTTCGAAGAATGAACTGCAATCAAGTCATGAATAGCCCTTTGACGGGACGTGCTATTCAACCCCCTTACATTCCAAGAGAGAACAATCATGGAGGAGGATGAGAAAAGTGAGCATCAATGGTCTTAACATACCCAGACTCCAGCAATAAATTTCCAGTAAGTTTAATCTTTTCTAGATCCTTCTTATGCCCAACAATAGAAGAAGGTACAAAGGGACCTTTCTTAAGAAGGTGTTGTTGCACACCGAGGCTCTAAGAAGAACCCTTACTCTTGCCAGAAACTGCCTTAGCCAGATCTGCAAGAACCATGTCATCTTGCAAAGGCTCATGCATGGGCGCATCTTGATCTTGCACAATAGGAGGATCATTCATCACAATAATATCTTGTGAAATGTGGGCCTTAGAGCCTGAATCCTTATTTGTAACAACATCCACCAAAATTCCCTCCTCTAACGCCACCAAATTCAATACCTCAAACTGATTGAGGCCCTCATCAAGTTGCCTATCTCTAAGAGTTCTTTTTTTCCCACGATTCCTTGCCCGAGATTTAACAGGAACAAAACCTTCATTTTCCATACCCAAATCAGTATCACTCATTGGAGCTTTCCCTATGTTTGCTTCAGCCTCCTTTGGTGGTGAAGAAGGAGACAAAACATTAGAATGAGAAATTTTATTAACCTTAGGACAATGCCACTGCAAATGTCCATATTCATGATAGACCCGATAGCGAAAAAGGCAGGGACTCATAAACAAGTGACTGAACCCATGAAGAAGTGCCAAGACATATTTCAAGAGAATCTGATAGGGTGTTATTCAAATCCATTTCCACATAAATACGAGCATAAGAAATTACCTTAGGTTCTAGGTTTTGTTTATCAAACATAGCAAGATTCCCAAGCAGAGCAACAATCTGTTGTATAATATCATCCCTCCAAAATTCCAGCGGAAGACGCGGCAGGCGGATCCAAACAAGAACCCTAGAAGGCAATTCCTCAGTAGAATTAAAACCCATATGCCAAGGTTTGATAAATAACCCAACATGATTATAGAAATAGGGTCCTCCCTCAAAAACTCGATTCCGATAGCTAAATAGGAAAAAGAGACCACAAAATAGCTATTCACAGCGAGCATAATATCCATATCACCGTCAGCCTGCCATGTTCGTCTGACACAAGCCTTCAGAGCTGACAGAGGAATACGAATGCCTAGAAATTTGCAGATGAGAGCATGACGACTCCAATATGACACATCATCTTCAACTAAATCAGGAGAGATAACCAAAAGAAGATGATCTTGGCTTCTAGGGAGGAAACCATTAACTTTCTTCATTTTTGAGCCCTCACCCACATAAAAAGACTTTGGCTTTTGTACATGTAGACCCTAAGAAGAGCCATGCAAACTCGAGGAAGACCCATGGTGAGGGCCCTCAGCATCAACAACCACCAAACTAGTAGAAACCATCTACGTTGCCATGAACAAATGCAGGACCAAACACCCAAGAAAAAACTCCCCACACACCTCACCCAAACCAAACCCCACTCACCCCAAGGAGAATAGTTGCTTCACTACACCAAACACCCACATAACCAAACCTAATCGATCCTTGCAATGAATCAGAGCCTTCCTGAGAGGCTACCCTCAAACCACCCCCGATCGCCTCCACACACAGAATAAACCCTGGCCTGAATGCAACACCCCGCAGCTAAGGAGATCGATGTAGCAAGGAAATGAAAAGAAAAACTGCCAAAAACCAACACCTTGGATACAAAAAGATCCCCCCCTCGATGCACCAGCAAGTAGAACAGAAAGCAAGCTAGGGCACGACCGCCCTAACTCAACCCGCAGAGCACGACATCGCCATAATTGTCATTTATCAGGATTATTGTTATTAAAATTTGTGAATAAGGATAAGGGCCTGATGGGGGAGGATACGACCATGAAAGAAGCTTAGAGCTCTGATGTCAGGCATGTGGGACTAGAAGAGAATCTTGAAACTGCAGGTGACAAGACCCAGGAAGAGCATCACCTAGATATTGACCTCTACATCAATAATGGCATGGATAGCTTCAAACAGATGCTCCTCTGGATGCAAAAGGAAATTACTAGAATTAAAACCAAGCAGGCCCAGGAAGCAAGGAAAGTCGAGACTTTACAGGCTTTAGGCTCGGGTAAATTCAATTCCCTCCCAGATTGTCTTAGTGAGCTTACCAAAGCTAATGGTAATGTAGAGGAGATTATCAATGCTAATCAAAATAGCTTTCTTAGCCTTGAGAACAAAGAAGGGTCCACTGAAAAAAGACTTGATGGAGTTGAGAACATGCTCCAAAAAATTGGTGAGCAAAGTCATAAGATTCTTAAGGTTGCCTCGGCTAGTATGAAGGCTCTTATCAATAAGCTGGAGAATGACCAGAAGGATAAGGCTGCAACGGGCATTATTGATGTAAAGGACGATACCCTAGATGATAAGGAAATAGGGCTTGGGAGAAGAACGCGGGCAAGCACTAAAAAGATGCAAAGCCCACAGCAAGGAAATTGAGGAAATCAAGCGGGCAGCTAATAATATGGAACAACAGGAGCTGGAAGCTGCTGAAATGCTTCAGAACCTAACCTAAATATGGGCTTCTGTCAGTCCTTTTTGGTTTTTTGACTTCTTGTCTCTTCTTTGTTGGCATTTTGTTCGTCAGCTATCTTTTCTTTGTGTGTTGCCTTTCGTGTTTTGTTGCGCTTTAAAGTAAATCTTTTGATCTTTTCGCTGTAATGGGTTTTAGGGGCCCATCAAAACCTGTTTTCCCATATTCAAAAACAATACTAAGAATATAAAATATTTATTTAAAGTTTATGTGTTACAAATATAAAGACATCAAAACATTAAAATATATATTAGTGAAAACTTGTAAAAAATAAACTAACTACCTCTTTAAAAAAGTAATTTTTGATTAAGGATAAACAGGTTTTGAGGGGACCTAAAACCCCATACAACGGGTTTTGAAGCGACTTGAAACTCTCAGATTTTACCAGGATCTGGAACCCAAAAACAATGCTTCCTAAAGGAATAATCATCAAAAAACCAGTTGCCCAACCACAGCCGAGACTAAAAAAAACTAGCCTCTAAAACAAACATAAGGGTTTTACTAAGGCTCCCTTAACCTTCGACTGACAACATGGGTTTTCTAGGCACCCATAACCTTCAAAGACACTAGACTACAACAGGTAGCCATACATTCAGGATCAGGACTCAAAGGGTTTTGAAAGACTCCCCTAACCTTCAGCCTGGCTTTTGAACTGGCCCCCAAAACCAGCAGAGAAGGGTTTTCCCAGGCTCCCTTAACCTGCAACATAGATCTCAGGTTGCCAAAAACAAAACCTATCCTTAACCAAAAACCCAAACAGCAAGTGGCTAGGCTGGGCCCTTGACAACTACTAGCATCCAACCTGCTTGTGGGTTTGACAAGACTCCCACAACCTGAACCAGACATCAATAAAATAAACAAAAAACAACAGCCAAGAGGGGGATTTTGAAAGGTTTCCCAAACCTTCACGGTGGGTTTTAAAGTAGCTCCCATAACCAGCAGGAGGACACCTATCACCACCCAACATCTAATCAACACTCGCCTTCTAGCATGACACCTCTCCACCTCAATAAGAAAGGAGACCAACTCAATAGGAGCTGGAAGGAAAGAGACCAAGCACAAGGAAAATGAAGCAGATCACCGCAAAACAAAGACCAACAACCAACAAATATTCACATGATGCTTAGCTAGAAAGATGGGTTTTGAAAAGGCTCCCAAAACCTTGAACAAAAATAGAGGCTAGTACCTGAAGGACTCTATGCCAATAAGTTTCACCAAAGTCTCCACCTCTAAAGGAGAAGAGGGAAAGAAAACCATCAACAAAGAGACAATCAGAGGAGCACATCCAACCTCGAACAGATAGGTATCCAATACCCCCATCAGGAGCCATCCCACCAAACTCTGCCCTCAAATCTTCCCCTCTTTAGAAGAGTGGTCCACCTCAATAAGATAGACAGAGACAAAAGGAAGAAAGATAGCTAATGAAACACCAGAGAAACTCTTGAAAAGAATAGATCCATAAAAGCACTCACAATCTGCAAGAGAAAACTCAGAACTATCACACCAAAAAGATGCAGGGAGCTCCTAGACAGAGTTCCCCAACCACACCAGATCATTCCCAAAGGCCAAAATACAACCCATGGGGAGAAAGGACTCCAAAAAAACAAAACCTCCACCTGGATCCCAAACATCCCCCTCACCCCAAGGCACAACCAAGAGAGCACAAACTACGAACAAAGCCACTGTAGCCACCACCAAAACTTTCTTGCGAAGCAATACGACTAGCAAAAGGATCTCCACCTCACGAACCGACCAAGTCCAGAAGAAAGCTCGACCCAGATCCAAATCCAAGCACCCGCAGATCCAATTGCCTCCATTGCCAACACAGAAAGGAAGAGTAGCATCGGGGTAAGGGCAAAGAGCCCCAACACCATCCACACTCTCAGTCGCGCCCACAATGCCCATGACAGAAAGCACCGATTGGAAAAATATTCTACCATCAGCGAAATAGGGCAATGGAGACCAGAACCAGGACACATCCCTCCCAATGACGTGTCCACAACACTGGCAAAAAGGTTGACCTCCACCAAGACCCCAACCCCACCAGGATCGACCACCTCCCCATCTCCATCATCTCCTTCCTCCGCCGCATCTTCTCCTCCATCGACTACCCCTGAAACCCTAGCTCCAGCGATGCTTCCCGCTTCTCGCATCTTCATGATCCCGTAAGTTCCATGTACCCTCTTTAAAAAAAGTAGTTCTAAAATAAAATAAAATAATTTTTATAATAATAATTAAATTAATAAAATATTTACATTTTTTAATTTAAAATCTTAAAATCTTAAAATCTTACGTTTACAAGTAAAATAATAACCTAGATTATGATCTAAAGTGAGAAATTGGAAATTTCTAAAGGCTTTTGAACAAATCCATTTTATTAATATCCTTCGATCAAGAAAACGATGCTCTTTGAGGCATTCGATCTTTGAGGACGATGTTTCCAGATTTTGCATCATTACATTCTGTCCAACAGTTCCCGTGCCTGTCAATGCTTACACACTTTCCGTACATGTCCACCACCTTTCGTTGTTGTGACTCAAGATAGATGATGGGCACCACCTTGCATTGTTGTGACACGGGATAGATGATGTCGATCACAGCTATTGCTTCCCAACGAAAAAAGTTACGGTGCACACGTGTAAATGAGCTGTCCATCTGTAATGGACTTAGCGAAGTTTACCTATTTTCAAAAGCGGCATTTTCTGCTTCTGATTTTTTCAGCTGAGCACAAACGATGGAGAACGTCATCCATTTCGTTTTCGGGATTTTGGGTTCGATTCCCCTCCTCTGCTTCTTTTTTCTCTTTTTTGAGCTATATTTTACTGTAGATTGGACTAAAAATAAGCATTAAATTTGTTTATTCAGGGAATATTTTTGGAACACTTCTGTTCTTGGCGCCTGCGTAAGCATCTCCATCCAATCCTCCAAAATAGGTGTTTTTTAAAGAATTAAGAGAATCTCATTCTACATGAGTTTCTTTGTTTTTCATTCACAGAATTGCATTCTACAGTGGGTTTCCTTGTTTTTCATTGACAGAATTACATTCTACCGCGTTATTAAAAAGGGTTCAACAGAGGAGTTCTCTGGGCTTCCATATGTGACTGCTCTGTTCAATTGCCTTCTTTACACTTGGTATGGGCTGCCCTTGGTCACATCTCATAATATTCTGGTCTCTATAAGTAATGGAATAGGGGCTGCCCTGGAAATCACCTATGTCACACTCTATTTGGTGTATGCTCCTCCAAAATACAGGGTAAGATCAACAATTCTTTCCAAATTTTGTACATACTTTCTGGAATTAATTATGTGAGTTTTTATCATCAAATTCCAGGACGAAGAAGAGAGGAAGACCAGAAAAAAAATCTCAAAAACTCAAACAATTGATTCCAGAAGTTATGTACATTAACATCTAGAATTCATACTCGAAGTGTTAATTCTGATGTGGACAAACAAAATTACCTACTAGAATTTTGGGTTTTTTTTTCAAAGATTTTATATCATCTACAGGATATGTTAAGAGATTAGATTTCTGTAGATTTCTGATTAAAATTTAAATATTTAGCCTAGAATAAAAAATGTGAATTGGGTGATATGAATTGGTTGTGGTCTTATGGGACGTTTTCTAAAACATTTCAGTGGGCATTGTTGAGATTTTTAGTATTTTAAGAAGATCATTTTATGGTGCAGTTAATGGCTCAAATTTATAAAGGCTGTTGGTTTGTGAATTTTATTATTTTGTATATTCAACAAGTACATAAATTCAGATAAAAAAATCTAAAAATTCAGATGATAAAATGAATCAAAAAAATCTAAAAAATTCAGAGATCACCCAAATACACAATTTTAAATCTAAAAGTTCCTATTAATCACAAAAAAATATTCAATTTTGTAGCATTCCTTCTGACTCATAACACCTCTGGTTTGTGGAATATAGTTCCCGAAAGCCCTCATGAAACAGATAAGGAAAGCTAGGCCTCTATTATCTTGATTCATGTATCTTATAAAATCTGGGTCAGCTATTTTTAAGAAATAGGGTATTTTCTTAAGATGGAGGAAAATTGTGTTTTTTTTTAACAGTAATATTAAAACATATGTTCTCTAACAAACAACGAATTGCTGATAATTTAAATGTGAAGTTGAACAGACCAAAATTTTGGTGCTGTTCGTTGCAGAGTTGGTATTGTTTGCCGCCATTGTTGTTATATCACTCACACTTCTTCATCACACTCCTCGCTCGCTTTTCGTTGGAGTAATTGCTGCAACTCTTTCAGTCTGCATGTATGCCGCCCCACTCTCTATAATGGTTTGTATCGTTTCTAAAATTCGAATGTGTAAAATTCATTTTATACAAGTGTTTCATATATTTTTCTGAGTTTATTTTCTGATATTTCAAATCATTTCAGATCAAACTACATGATCTAAAACGTTAGGTGACAAATTACATGATCCATAACGTTAAGACTAAACTCACACAGCTGTTTACGTCATATCTACAATCTTATTCAGTTACTTATTCTGAGATTTTGTTGGCATGGAAAATGACAGAGAACGGTGATTCAGACAAAGAGCGTGGAGTTCATGCCCTTTTTTCTGTCATTATTTGTATTTCTGTGCAGTCTCTCATGGTTTATATATGGCATTATTGGCAGAGACTTATTTGTGGCGGTAGGTTTTGGGTGACTAACTTTGTATATATATGTGTGTGGGGGGGCGGTGTGCACTTGAAATTGTTGTAGTTGAACTGAATGCAAATGGTTGGTGTGGTGCAGGTTCCAAATGGATTGGGAACAGTATTAGGCGTGACACAGCTTGTGTTATATGCGATATACAGGAAGTCTAAGCCAACCAGACAGACTGAGGACTCCAAAGCTGATACACAAACTTGATCTGCATGCGAATTACATATGTATAAACTGCTTTTGGAAAAATTTATTATTTGGTTGGCACTCTGCCCTTATAAGTTCTCATTCATAAGGGAGAGTAGAAATATATGATTCTGTATTATTTTTTTAAATGTCAAAAAATATTCTATCATGGGAATAAGGATTGTAGTGTAATGAGAATCTAAATTAATAATAGGTGGCCCTATTTATTTTGAATAGTGAAATTAAAAGAAACTAAAATACAAAAAAGTCACTGAAAAGAAACTTAAAAGGTCCACTAAGAAGTAAAGAGTAATATAGGAGGGTTAAATTAATGAGGGGAAAATACAGAGGGTTATAGAAATGGCCTTTAAAAATGTTAAAGCCTTTTTTAGCAAAGACACAACAAAAGTAAGCTCTAATTTGGCACATGAGTTGTAGTGTAAACCGCATTGTCCTAATGATTAAACATGCCATGCAAGGTTTGTAACTCTACTACCACTTTCTCTTCCTATACTGGATTTAAAACATTGTCATTGAAGTGACAACATGCAAGTCATCATTAATAGAGAAATTCCTATGTTATAAGCTTCTTGTTTAAAATTACAAAATGTTTTGGTTTTTAGAGCTAGAGCTAAAACAAAATAGAAATTGTGAAGAAGTCTATAAAAAAATATAGTATTTTTTTCAATTAGTAAAATCCATAAAAAGATAATCTTCAACAAAAGGAGCTTAGAATGAAAGCTATAAAAAGACTATGAATTCCCTTCAAAATGCTTTATATTTTGAGGAAAATACAAAATAAATGCTTGAAAGTATGATGTCAAACACTTGGGATAACCAAGCTCTTGGTGATGAAGCATTTCTCCGATCATAAGATCATGATAGATCATACATCAATTTAAGGAAATGTGACATCTTATCTTGATCGTAGCTTCTAATATACAATTGAGCAATTTGTCATGAATTTAATCTTTCAACAAAGAAGATAGAAAACAGAACCAACATGCTACGACTTTGACTTAAATTAGTTTAGATGTTGCATATAGATATATATTTATTTAGTTCAACCTGTGTTCTACCTGCAATATCATAGATATAAATAAAAGAAAGAAACATAAATATGTGGTGTTTAAACTAATGGAATCGCTAAACTAATGGAATCGCCCAGCCATACAAATAATATAAATTTACTTGCAGTCAATGATGATTTTATTGTTTAATGTCAAATGATTACACATTATCGTTGATTAGGATAGAGGAAGATATTTGAGATAGTCCACCTTGTTTCATTTTCCTCCTTATATGAAACTTTTTTTATTGTTTCCCATTATTTTTCTAAATTTTCCTTTTCCCCTCTACTATCCTACAGTGATGAAACCCATTTTCTAAATACATTTAACAGATTTAACTGTCCAAGCCATATTTTCTACATTGCAGTAAATGAATACGAAGGCTTGGAAAAATGCTGTCATGGATCTTATGCACAAGCCCATCTTTCAAAGTTCTATCTATAATTTGTTATCACAGAAAATTTAAAACAACCATTAGAGAAGAGGATATAAAAATACAGAATTGAAAAGACATCGGCAAAATTTCAACATGTTATCTACTTTGGTGAAAATTTTTAACATACTAGACTCAAATCCTGCTATTTTTGAGCTTGTGAAAAACCCCACAGAAGACAAAGCAGCTATTGTTGAGCAGGATGAATATTTCAATCCACACTAAAGAGATTTTGCAACAATAGGAACCTTAAATAGATGTGTAGATAGGGATTCTAAATTTAATTAAAAACTGAGTGAATACATGTGCCAGCCAACAGAGGAGCATGGTCAGACAGAGCCATTAAAATCCCAAAATCCCAAGTCATCAATTCTTCTTGGCTGGTTCGAGCCATTGCATCGTAAATGGACTCACCGCCGGTGCCATTTTTGGCAGTAAAGTTACCCCCCTGGCACATAAAGTCGGTGCAGAGCACCATGAAGTTCTCTACCCTCTTCAGGGTTATGTTTACGAACAACTCCATCACGATTCACCTGGTGACAGATGCTCTGTGTGTGTGCAACACTATTGCATGAAATTAGAACAGCTCATCACGTGCCTTGCATGTTGCCTACATGTTTACAATATATTTTAATGATATTTATTAAAATTGTTGTACAAAACATAATCTTCATTTTTACATATATTACTGTTTAGTGGCACCGATATCAATGGGCAGTGGCACTATTAGGGTTATTTATCTCTACTTCATTTTATCTTCACATTTCATGGGTAACCTCCTTTTTGTTAGCCGATAGGCTACTATTATAACGTGGGCATAGTCCACCGGAATTGTCTCACGCATGTTGGGAAAAATTCCTAAATATATGGTTATTTATTCTCTGTATCTAACACTCTGGAATTTACCCACATATTCCTGAATCAGACAGTCAGATTGCAAGTTCAATAATCATCTTGTTAATCTAAGTGCCACTTTTTTTAAGCTTGCACAAGAGGGATTGGAGTTTTGATATTATTGAGATTAATCACAGCACACACATGATGTTTGTTTTCTTGTGCTTCAAAAATTTACACTGAGAAATATTTAACATTTGTAATGAAGGCAGAATCATCTCAACCTTAGCACTTACATGTTCTTATATTAAACCAATGTGATTTACAGAAGCATTCAAGTTCCAGGTTAAGATGAATTTGTGTTAGTCCTCATCTATCAATTCAGAACTGCTTGGAAAAGGCCTACACCACTGACAGAAGAAAGGTAAACAACAGATTGCTCATTCCATCCATACTGGGCTTGAAAAAGGCCTATACCACTAGCAGAAGAAAGGTAAACAACAAATTGCTCATTCCATCCATAAATTTCAGTACGTTGAGTTGCAATTACTTTAAGCATTGTTTCCATGGCATTCAATACATGCTTCCTTCCTTTTGTATTCTGAGCTCAATTTCGTAAATTTTCTGAATTTCCTGAATTTTTTTATGATTGTTTGCTAGAAGACTCTCTTTGGACTAATGCAAAATATGTAATTTGTCCGTTCCAATATGCCCAAAGCGAGCAATAGTGTTTAAGTCAAAGACAAGCATGCTTTTGGCTTGGCAATGCCAGGTGAAATCAGCACCCAATTCACACCACATCCCGACTACTAAACATGGAAAGTATACAGCATTTATAACAATCAAACCATATATATAATAAGCATAATATTGTTAATATTGTTATAAGAACTCAAGGGACTGGAAAACTAGCAGACAGACATAACATGGAATTGGAACCCTTGATTTCAGAAATGTATAACCAGCTTGAAATCCACCATTTTTATATTGTGATGTATTTATATGCAAGCTAAGAACACAAAGGGCGGTGCCACAGCAACATAGATTACTAGCAGGTTGAAGAACATTCACGAACAACCTTCTCAATGCCATACAATCAAAGGGACCCATAAAAGCAACGGGGCTTTCACCAGTGATTTAAACTTTGAAAGATTCCTATACAAGCTTTAGTGGGGTTCTAAAACATATAGAATAGAATCAACCATGTGCTCATTAAATTGCAAAAAGATGGAGAATCCAGTAAAAGATGAAAAGGATATGTGTCAAGCATTGCTTTTAGTTTTAGGAATACTGTAAAAAATTCTGCACTATAAATACAATTGAGTCCCTACTGTTCTCACCATCAGCTAACAATGACTGGTTGCTCATGTATCACATGTCCTTTCATTAATGAGCTGGTCATGAATATACAATGTGTGTGTGCATGGTATCTTGTGAGATTTGAGGTCCTTTAAATTTTAATAATAAGGTATGAGTGCCAATTTTGCAGCAGTCAAGATCTCTTTTACAAATTAATTGAAGGTTTTCACTTATCATTCCCATTTTTCTTGCCAAAATAAAATCTAATTGTACCTCTCAGTCTCATCTTTACTGTCAAATGTCATAAGTATGACTTGCATAAAGATGCATAACAAGGTAAGGGCTTGGGAAGTTCAAAGATAATCTTGTATAACAAGATCAATTGGGCTGAAAGACTGTAAAGTGTAGACACATGATGCGTGATCAGTGAACATAGTATCAGCACTAAAATGAATGTTGGATATGCATTGCAGCCAATGATTTAGTGCTGAAGTGTATTTTTATCGGATTTACAGTTTACTTATCAACAAGAAAAAGATCGAAAGGACTAAAGAAAAGAAACCAGATATGCTACAATGAATTCAGTCCTAAAGTTTGGTGGGCCCATGAATCTTTAAGAACAGATAGTAGTGGATGACTGAGCATTTACAGTGTGGTGCTACCTCTTAGTAACAAAAGAATTTTCTATTTGCATTTTTTGGTTTAGCACTTGTAAATTTGACAGTTATAGTCTTTCACTCCTCGAATTTTATTTACAGGGAAGCTCCCTAGTACATTTATACCTTCAACAAAGTAGGTTTCATTTTTTCCCTTCCACTGACAAGAACTTGGCATGTGGACAGAAGATTTGAAGTGCAGAAAAATTGTAAAATAAAAGTTCCAAAATTTACTGAAAACCATCCATTTATTAGCAAGAGACATACTTGAAAATTTTGCTTTTACCTCTCCCCCTCCTGAAAATAGCTGAGCACGAAAGCAAAGTGCAAGTCCCCAGTTATACAAAGACCTTACATCATATTTATCCAACAGCAATGCTCTCCGGTACTTCCTTCCAGCTTCAACTAGAAGCTTATCACACTCTTCACACACCTGATGTAAAGTTTCTGCAATTGTGTCTCTGTCCATCATAGCTAGCCTCAACTCATCAGGCTGGTATCTCTGCGCCTTCTTAGACAAGGAATAATTTCTCGATTGAAGCAAACTCCTTAGTTCCTGGCTTAGTTTTAGTTTAAGTTCTCCATGAACAAGCAAGGTGTTCCCCACTGTCCTACAGCTACCAAGCTTGAAGGGTCAAGAGCAGAAGCTGTAGAAAATATATCTGCAGCCTCATATAGCATGCCTTCAGCATCAACTACTTCAGATTTCCCTTGCAAGCCTTTTTTAGCATCTTTCATAAGGGCTCCTCCCTTGTCTAGACACATTTGAAAGAACTTCTTTACGTTTTCTGAGAATGGTAAATCTTGGGCCTTGGGAGTTTCTGAATGCTCTGATTGACTTGAATTGGCTGCAACCTTTCTCCGGCTAACTGCAGCTTGGGTGTAACAGTCAGAATCAGAATTGTCCACCAGAGACTGATATAATTGACCAAATGCATAACATATTGAACCAGATGCATAGAAAGTCATTCCAAAATCATATATCTAAGGCCTAAAATAAATATTTAAACTCCTTGAAAGTTAGAGTAAGTCATAATATATATTAATTGTGCCCTTCTCCAAATTAAATATATGGTAAGTCAACCAAAAGCATTATTGTCTAACCAAGTACATAGATCTAAATCTATAACATTTAAAAAATAAATTTGTCTAACCAAGTACATAGATCTAAATCTATAACATTTAAAAAATAAATTTCTCTCAGAATTTTGTTAAATTTGTTAAATTAGGGATTCAGTTTTAAATAAATTTCTCTCAGAATTTTGTTAAATCATTCTCACTAAGAATGTGAGGATGTCAAATATTGAAATGTGAATTATATAAAATACAATGCAACAAAAGATCCAAATTCACACTCGCTCTCACTCAATAAAGCCTAATATCTACACAGAGAATAAAATGATTATCAATGATACCATTGCAAAAATGTTAGATTTCCTCTTTGATATATACTTGAATGCTTGAAATGTGGGTTAAACAAAACACCCCACTGATTAAGCAACTTTTTCAGCCATAAATAAGCCGGCCATAGGAATTATTTCAAAAAGAAACTAGAGTGCATATATATACACTAATAATCTATAATTTATGGCTGAGCATAGTCCACCATAAGACAAGATGTAATCATACCTCCACCATAAGACAAGATGTAATCATACCTCCACCATACCTGCTTCAAACGGAAAGATAACAACTTTTTCAACATAGTCCAATTATGCCTGCAATCAGAATACTAAGTACAGTCAGTCTGTTTTACGTTCTAGAATCTAAGGAAAATAGACTTTAGCTAATTCTCAAATATGAAGTGCAGTAGCATAAAAGACGCAGTCAGTCTGTAAACATTCTAGAATCTAAGGAAAATAGACTTTAGCTAATTCTCAAATATGAAGTGCATTAGCATAAAAGACGAATTATTAATTTCTAGATACCTTGTTAACCATGGATTTGGAAAGGCCTACACTGCTGGCATAAGGGAGGTAACCACTAGATTACTTTTTCTACCAACCCTTTTATGTTTCAGTTTTATGTTTCAGTTTGTCATCTGATCTATATGTTATATTGTTCTATTGCAGGCTTATTTTCATGTAGTTGCATCTATAATCCAATAATGGCTGCTCTGAAGAAGATAATTTTTTTTTGCAGATTCTAACAAATCTACAAAAAGAATTTCTACCTTCTATATTGTATGCTTCAGCAATTAAGAATATCAACTCTCGAAAATCTGTAGGTCAATCATGGAAAAGGGAGGACATATCAACTCTCGAAAATCTGTAGGTCAATCATGGGAAAGGGAGGACATATCAATCATGGAAAGGGAGGAGATATTGATGATTGTATTTAACCATCTACTGGGATTTTCCTGTAGTTGCATCTATAATCCAATAAAGGCTGCTCTGAAGAAGATAATTTTTTTGCAGATTCTAACAAATCTACAAAAAGAATTTCTACCTTCTATATAATATACTTCAGCAATTAAGGATATCAACTCTCGACAATCTGTAGGTCAATCATGGAAAGGGAGGAGATATTGATGATTGTATTTAACCATCTACTGGGATGATTGGGATGATTAGTACGGAACTTACAAACTTGTCGTTTCATAATGTCTACGTTCATCATCCCATTGTGATGAAAGAAACTGATGCTCTTTCTAAATATGCTCTAAGCAAATAGTTAAATGTTATTCTACAAGTCATGAAGCATTTAAAGGCTTGCACTACTACTAAGGGGTCAATTGTGCTCTTTGTTATAATGTTAAATTTGATTTGTAATACTGTGCATTCAGTGCTGTATCTCTTTTTTATCATAAATAAAAGAAACAATGGTTTATCCTCTGCCTGGTATAAGCTGAACATGTTTCATGAAGCATTTAAAGGCTTGCACTACTACTTAGGGGTCAATTGTGCTCTTTGTTATAATGTTGAATTTGATTTGTAATACTGTCCATTCAGTGTTGTATCTGTTTTTTTATCATAATAAAAGAAACAATGGTTTATCCACTGCCTGGTATAAACTGAACATGTTTTCTTATAGTTATATAAGTAGATGTTCTGAATCTCTTTCAATTTATGTTAGCACTTCAATTGTGATACTGGTTGTCAAGAGGTTAGGTAGGTATTTTCAAAGTTTAGAAAGTTGTCATTCACATTACAATTTTATAATATTAAAATTAATGTACTAATTCAAAATGTGAAATTCGGTCATTCAGAAGGGACAATGGGAAGGATATGCCTGCAGACAGCAAAAGACAAGAATATTATCCCCATTACATATTTCCATAAAGTTATCTATCTATCCATCTATTAAAGAAAATCATGTAACGGGAAGGATATGCCTGCAGACAGCAAAAGACAAGAATATTATCCCCATTACATATTTCCATAAAGTCATCTATCTATCCATCTATTAAAGAAAATCATGTAACAGTATAGGGTTGTAGCATCTATGTGTAAGACGGGATGTTACAAAATAAATGTATAAAATATTTACGGAGGCTGAATAAACAGAGAGCTTCACTTTCTTTGATCTTGAAAAAGGAAAACAAAATAATTAATTCTTCTTGCCCTCTCTAAATTTGTAAACCTCCTGTATACTTATAAAATAAAGTAGTAATGGATATAAAAAATGAACATAGAAAATAAGAATATTGATCCTACTTACACAGTGAAATCTCAGAAATTATTCATACATTTTTCTTTATTCATTGGACTTATATTCGACGGATTATAATAGTTTGAAATGTTTTTGGATTTCACCATATGATTATTTCCTTCACCAACATTGTTCAATACTTTCATGATAGTTTGAGGAAGGCAGAAGAAAACTGAGGTATTTGACGGATTATAAAGAAACTGGTTTCTTTGTTTTTTGTTTTTGTTTTTCAGGTATCTTTTTAATCTCAGTGTCTTTAGTCGTTAAGAATGACGAAAAAGAGTAAAAAGTGTAGGCTTTTGAACCTGGCCTATCCTCTCTGAACCAGCTGATTAGCAAACAATAACAACAAAAAAATTAAATTGCAAAAAGAAATCACAATTCAGAATAAAAAACAAAGTGCCCTATTTTTTGGAATTGCGCACACCAATTTTTTAATTGAAACTTAATTAAAAAATTACATAGAGGTTGTATATATATAAAGAATTTGCAGCCTAAAAGAATTAATAATAACTGGAGTTCTAAATATATTCCTAGCATTGCATGGAAAGCTACTAAGACTCTCAAACTAAAAAAACAAACTACTCCCTAAATTAAGAATACAATAAGTAATGACGAAAAAGAGTAAAAAGTGTAGAATTTTGAACCTGGCCTATCCTCTCTGAACCAGCTGATTAGCAAACAATAACAACAAAAAAATTAAATTGCAAAAAGAAATCACAATTCAGAATAAAAAACAAAGTGCCCTATTTTTTGGAATTGCGCACACCAATTTTTTAATTGAAACTTAATTAAAAAATTACATAGAGGTTGTATATATATAAATAATTTGCAGCCTAAAAGAATTAATAATAACTGAAGTTCTAAATATATTCCTAGCATTGCATGGAAAGCTACTAAGATTCTCAAACTAAAAAAACAAACTACTCCCTAAATTAAGAATACAATAAGTTCATGCACAACATGTTTTATTTACTAAAAACAAACTCATGCAAAAAACAAAACTAAAAATAGTCCTAAGGATTAATGCATGTTAGAGTACATGCTTTATTTGCATGAATAAACAAAAATTGATTTAAACTAAAAATAGCTTATGCATGGTGATGAATGGATGATTCATGTCCAAACTGGAGCTGCATGGAGCTGCATGCTAGAGCAGCATCAATTATCAACATAAAGCAGGGTGCAAAGGAGTGGTACATACAAGTAGCTGATTCAGAACAATGTTACACATGGTTTGATGATGTGAGGGCAGGTTTGAATTTTTCAAGGCGGAAGATGATAAGCCAAATGATAAGTCAGGAAAGCTTTCTTCTGTCTCCATAAACAAAGTGCCCCTGATAAGCCAGATGATAAGTCAGGAAAGCTTTCTTCTGTCTCCATAAACAAAGTGGCCCTGTATCTCAAGGGCTTAAGTAGAGATGCATATCTTCCTCGGGTGGTCTCTTTGGGCCTTTAAAATCGTAGGATATCTCAAGTTTCAACCACTCTCTGAGAGAGAGTTATGTAAAGGTGTTCCAGAGAAAGGAAAAAGTTCTATTGTTTGTGGTCAGAATTTTCAGCTTTGTGGCAATTAAGTTTAAAAACAAGCATTCTATATAAGTTTTTGTAGAATTTAGTTAACAATAAATATAGTAGTTATTGTAATCAATATTTCTTTGATTCATCATCAAGATGAAAATCAAAAGAAAAGAAAATTAAATATCCAAAATAGCTTTTAGTTATGGTTGAAATTTTAGAAATTATATTAGACCAATTTCTAATGTAATAATCGAAGGATGAGAAGATTCTGATTGTTTTCAAATATCAGATTGCCTTCTGTAAAATTATCTATTCTTGTCAATTGCACCCATTCTTAATGCTTCTGCTAGAATTGCACTTTAAGAGATTAGAATAGTTTGAACCTCTACTCTATAATTCTTGACGTCATTTCTTTTTTCTCTGCTGATGGATTCAATGGTTTATCATTATGATGGGTCACCCAGGAGTATTTAGCCTTGCAAGGTTGTCCTTGCTGATTCACAAGGGATTCCACGTGCCCCATGCTACTCGGGTTAGAGCATAAGCTGTCATGATGCTTTCGGCTACTGAACTCTCACCATCTAGGGTGTGGTATTCCTCCCACTGCTTCGCCTAGTAGTTAAGATCAAATGATTAAACATGCCATGCAAGGTTTGTAACTCTACTACCACCTTCTCTTCCTATACTGGATTTAAAACATTGTCATTGAAGTGACAACATGCAAGTCATCATTAATAGAGAAATTCCTATGTTATAAGCTTCTTGTTTAAAATTACAAAATGTTTTGGTTTTTAGAGCTAGAGCTAAAACAAAATAGAAATTGTGAAGAAGTCTATAAAAAAATATAGTATCTTTTTTCAATTAGTAAAATCCATAAAAAGATAATCTTCAACAAAAGGAGCTTAGAATGAAAGCTATAAAAAGACTATGAATTCCTTTCAAAATACTTTATGTTTTGAGGAAAATACAAAATAAATACTTAAAAGTATGATGTCAAACACTTGGGATAACCAAGCTCTTGGTGATGAAGCATTTCTCCGATCATAAGATCATGATAGATCATACATCAATTTAAGGAAATGTGACATCTTATCTTGATCTTAGCTTCTAATATACAATTGAGCAATTTGTCCAAACTATTCAAAATCCATTAAGTATTTACCTTCTGAAAGGACATTGAATTTTATAAAAAAACTGAAGAGTTGCAATAAATGGCTTGGATACAATTTCTAATAGTAATATTTTCTTTAAGGTTAGTTGCAATTTAATCTTACAAAGTGTAATATTTGATCCATAAGATCCTCAATCTTTATAATGGAAGAAAAAACTAGGGAGATATGCTTAAATCATTTTAACAATTTCATCCATCTAGACCATAAGCTCTTGAATGCATACAATGGAAGGAAAATTTGAATAAGAGGCAATCACATGCATAATCTTGATGACATTCTCTAAAAAGAAAAATGGGTGAAAGCATAGTGTTGTGTCGCACTTTAAACTAAGTGCGAGCAAAAAAGAGATCCTACTCGGTCGAGTCTGCATGACACCACATGGCGCCTACGTGGAGGAGAGGTGGCAAGGTCTACTCGGCTGAGTAGGGACTCGGTCGAGTATACCTTAGCCCTACATATACCCATCGACTGCACTTAGCCCCCCATTTGCACAGTTTGAAATAGCTAGAGCGGGAGTGGGGCTAAGAAGTCTTTCGACCGAGCAAGGTAGGATCGAAAGGCTTCTTTTCTTTTTTAATTTTTTTTTTTTTTTATTGTTTTAATAATTTGTATGTATAGATTTTTAATTTGTTAATTGTTTTAATAATACTATATGTATATATTGTTTTAATACATATAATTAAAAACATATACAACCAAAAAAACATATATTTACAAACAATATAAGAGAATATAATCTACAAACAATCTCTCTAATTACATTCAAGTATCCATGTATACCTTCCAAGAGTTTAGGAGATCTTTTATTTTCATGGAGTACCAAAGAATATCATATTTAATAAAGGTAAGTTTGATAAGATCATATTTGAGACACCTAGATAATGTCAAGGTTTTGGAAAAACATACACATAATTGGGAAGTAAATTGGACTATAGATCAACCCATCACCTTAAGATTGATCAACAAAAAGAGAGTGAACCAAATTCTTGAGGACTTTTGAACAAAAAGATGGGAACTTACTTACCATTAATTGAGTTTGCGTATGATAACACTAACCATAAACACAGTTCTCATTTCTTCATTGGAGGTTTGTAAGCTCAAGTATTGTATGCTTAACAAAGAGGCTCGGACATGGTAGTTGTGGATCCAAATGAACTAGAAAAGATGAAAGACCAAACTTAGATTGATTAGCAATTGGGAAATGTAGTGGATTTTTAGAAAATTTATAAATGACAAAAATATATACATTAAAATAGTCATGTATCCGAGAGTGTTTATAATAAATTATCCACTCACAAGCTTGATTAATTTTTGTCTTCCAAACTTGCATATCACTCTGTGGAACCTTTTGAGATCCTAGAACACTTTGGTGCAATAAATACTATATAGTGAGCTTCATCATTTCAACTTCTAATTATAACTTTAGTTATTTAAGTCTTGGCTCCATATATCCCCACTTCTCTCCAGTTCTACCCCCAAATCATGATTCTAAATGTTGGTTCCCCCCCATTAATCATTATTTTGATTAGAATTCTTAGAACATTTTAATAGCTTCATTGACATTTCCTAAATTTTTTTTGTCCTTTGATCTTTGGTTCAATCCTTTTGTGTGAGTTTTATTTTGTTTGTCATATTACCATGGTTTTGGGAGTAGGCTGGTGGGTTGATTGTATAACTATAAGGTAATGGGCGAAAATGGGAATTTTTTTTAACAAATATCCTAAAGGGGAGATTTTTCTATAGTTGGGGTAAAGATTTGAAGCACTTATAGATAGACTATTAACATGGTGTAAAAATGTGAAATGTAAAATTTTATATCTAGTTTTAAAATGTGGTTTTTTGTTCTAATACTGAAATGATCTAATCTAAGGTATTTAGGTAAAAGAAATTTAAAAATGTGATATTTTTTAACTAGATTAACTAGATTACATTTTACACTAATGAATTTGTTTATAAAAGCAAAACGAAAACCCTTGATAAAGTAAAAGGAACGTAATTAATGATTTATTAATAAATTAGGTGATTGTTTATTTTACTCCAACATTATATACCTATTACAAAATTTTATATTTGAAGTACAATTATGTTAGAATGATTATTATTATTGATATTTGGCTTAACTTTCTAGTTTAATAAAATGATCTCATAATCATTATCTATAATGGTGTAACTTTGCATATGCATATTATAATTTTTATGTTAAATAAGTTCATGTGTATGATCATGTAATTTGTTTTGCAATGTAATCTTTAAGTTTCAATATCTATAGGTCGCAGTGTAGTACTCGTGCCCTAATCAATTTCTAATCTCGGTTTGACCTTGGTTAGTTTATCATAATATAATGATTATAGTCAGATGTTGTGATTTTAGTGCATACCTGTTAATGTGGTTTTTGCACCAATTCGTATGCAGGTAATTAATTCCCATATTTCATGTTATTATCTCGGGCTAACACTTTCATTAAGTATATATATGTATGCATGTATGACTCTTGGTTGCAGGAGATTTCAGGTACAGTACCGCATGGGTGCGGGGTTCGTCTCCACCTGGATTTGCAGGTTTGAGTGTACCTCTTTATTCCTTAGAGTTGGATTAGGTGGTCGTGATATCCTTGTTTGACCATAGTCGTGCTCAAGTGAGCGTCGTCAGTATTCCCTTTGGTTGGGTTTGTGGGTCGTCTGTCTGTTTGGCTTCTTGGGTTGCGTGTTTGGTGTGTATGGTTAAATTGAGTAATTAGTCCTTAGTATTTAATTTGATTAAATATGTGTTTGTGCATTAAAGATTAATGGACTAAATTAAACAAGATTTCTTTATGTGATTAATCGTTAATTGAAGTGCTCGATTCAGTTTAGGAGCAAGTTCAATTAAATAGTTAATTTTAAATATTAAATGCATTATGTTTATGCTTATGAAATGAAAGATCAAAATTTAATTGAAATAGAATTAATTTATCTTCTTGACAGTTTGGAAATAGAAAGGTTAATTTCAGTTATTTGGAAAAATCAATTTTTAAATTGAAAAGCAAGTTAATTTATTGATATAGTTGGAAAAGAATGATTTTTGTGAATTATTTTAAATAAAAATTTGGTCAAACTTTTCCCCATTTAACCTAGGTTTGAAAATTATTTTGGGAGGATATTTTGTTTGGAAAAATATTCTTGGATGAAAAATTGGGGGTTTTGGAGAAGGAGAAATTTCTTGAGCCTGCAGGTTGGACTCCTCACTAAATCTTTTCTAGGATTGCTATATGAGGTAAGATTCTGGTTTATATTTTGGTTTCTTTGTTTATCAGAAATTGTTTTGGATTTTGAAGAAATTTGTTTGTGAAAATTTAAAAAAAAGGAATAGTCTCATCTATTTGGAGAAAATGAAACAATTATAAATTTAATTCCAAACCAAATCCCTCTTGTTTTGTTTCCAATCCAAGTTTAGATCATGGTTGCTCTGATTGTTTTAAAATTAAAAAAAATGAACTTGAGATTGGTTGTTTACCATGGAAATTTGTTAAAATTCCAATTAAATTCTTTCAAATTCAAGCTTTTATCAAAGAAATCCACCTGTGTTTGGATATATGGATGTTAATCAACCTTATTTTGCCAATATGGATTTGGTTTTAGAGAAATCCTCCCATTTCTAGATCTGGGTATTTGAAAATATTGGAAACCCATGCTTTCTGGAAATAAAATAAAAAATTTATTTAAAGTCACTAGGACTGTATTTTTTTTATTTACTCTGTGTTTAACAATAATTTTGTATTAAAAAAAATTAAAAAAAAAAAAAACAAAGAAAAAAATAAAAAATTAAATTATACCTCCCCCCCCCCCAACCCCACATGGCAGAGTTTCCCCACCACATGGAAGGAGGGGTGTTGCGTGCTCCCTTTGGGGGCAGCAACGCTCCCCATGGGGTGCTGCGTGCTCCCATTGGGAGAAGCGCTTCCCCAAGGGGCAGCGTGAGCTCCCAAGGGGGGGGCCCACGTGGGGTACCCTTCCCCATTTTTTTTGTATTTTTTTATAAAAACGTTTTTTTTATATATTTTTTTTATTATAAAAAAAATATAATATTTTATATATTTTAATGTTAATTTTAAATTAAGTTTCATTAATTATGATTTAAATGTTTATTAAGTAATAAATTATTATTAATTTGCTATTAATTAATTGTATAAGGGAAAACATACATTAATTAATATTCAAATTTTTATTTTATTATTAATGAATATTTTTCTAATTAATTACTTGATTTGTTAATAGTGCTATTAATTATTAATTTGTTATATTTTATTAATCATGGATTAATAAATGCATATATTAATTAATAGTTGATTTCGGCATTTTTCTATATGCGTAAGGAAATAATTGTTAAGTAGGAATGGACTATCTTTATTTGGATTCCTTATATGTTTATGTTTCCTTAATCCATATAGAGTAACTGGGTTTGGAAAAGATGGAATTGGAAAGATTGTTTTTGAGCCAATATGGCAATGATGTTTTAATTGAAGATTAAATATCATATTTAGTTGGTTAATGGTTGTTTAATTATACTTATGTGAAATTGGTTTAAGGACTCATAATGGCGTATTTATGTATGTTCGAGCAAATGAACCTTAGAGAGTTAGAAAACCAAGAACAACCTGCACCTAGATGAGGTAGATAACTGCAATCTAACCTAAATCATTTAGAAAACTTGATCGACATTTAATGTTTAAATCATTTCAGAAAAGATTGTATCCTCTAGTTATTGCCTATGCGAGTTTAATTTCTGTATTCGCTTTTGCTTAAGTAATGGCAAGCCTTGCTTTGTTTGATTGGACCTTGTCATATGGTTGATTTGGGTACCTATTTCTGTCCTTGGTCTCGAGTTGACTGTTATTTGGCTGTGGTGTTGTATTGGTCATATCCTTTATGTGGGTGTCGAATGATGATTCATGGTTGACTATAGTTGATCAAGTCTCTGGTTAAAGCACCGTCAGTAAGAGTACCTCTTTTGAGTCGTGTTTGACCAAGTGGTTGTTCCCTCCTTTTTGAACTCCATTTGCTTGACCATGTGTGTTCCTTGGTTTTTGAGTTCGTCTGAGTATAGTCTAGTGTCGTATGGGAAAGTGGCTTTCGATTGGGGGCCGCGCCCAAAGTGGCTATTGGGTAACCCATCGAAAGTGGGTCTAATAAGTGATAACCTAATAGTAGATTAGAATGTTAATCTCTAAGTAAAATAATTGTGCCTCACACATGGGATGAGTGCTAACACAGACTCGACATGTTGTGAGAAGACCTGAAATGGAAAACCATCATCCTTGTCTTTACGAGAGGATGTGTGGGTCCACATGACGCTTGGATGGGCTGGAGGTTTGGACTAGGTGGCCAAGACAACCCAGTGTATGGGGCCGGAACCTATGAAGACCTGCCATGGTAACCATACCAAGTTGTGTGATGACACTTGTCCCTACGTTCGCTAGTGTGTTGTTGGATTGTCTGATAGGAGCACGTTTGTGGGTCGTCCTATTGTCTATGCCCTTGTGAGTACTTGGTTTCATGTTAGACCTTGGGTGGTGTTGACTCTATTTTGTGGATGCTCAATTGGACCTTTGTATTAGCTTCGATTATGTTCAACTGGATCCTTTCCTTTTCAGGGATCGTTTATGTATTTATAGACCGATGTGGTCATTTGTATATCGATTATGTTTCGCCTTGATGGCAGGATTGTAAATAATGAGAACCTCATGTATTCTTAACTTTATTAATTATCAGAGGGGTCTTGCAGTTGAGCAGACCCGAAGATGTAGCCCTTTAGGGGTGAACTTCGAGATCATCTGGGTGTTATGTGATGCTTTTATCCTTATGTTTCATGGTTAGTGTTAGCATGTATGAATGGCATTTTATAGAATGTATGAGAGGATAAGATGAAATTAATTTAAAATGTATGCAGTCCTCTCTTAGATGCAGTAAATTGGATCATGAATGAATGTAGCTTAGTCTAATGGAAAACATTTAGTTATTGTTAAAGAAATTAAGTATGCATGGAAAGATCTCTTAAGTTTATGATGAAATTCTTGTGTGTTAGAATATTAGATGCATGACTTATATTTTAATGAAAAGCTTGAATGAAGAGTATGAATAAATCTTAATGGATAAACATTAGCATGTGAATTATATGTTCATCTATCTGAAAGAAATTATCCTTGTTTAAGAATTATCTCGTTTTTAAGATAATCAGCTTATTGGATTAATTGTGTTAGTTAAGTTAAATGTGTAATTAAGTAATCACGTTGGGAAAATTCTTAGGTGTTAGTTTATGTCTTCCGCTATGTAATCTGAATTTTGATATCTCGTTGTATCCTAATGTTGTGTTTATCTTAAAAAAAAAAAATTATTGCACTCTATTTGTATGTTTTAGCTTTATCCCTTCAGGGTTTCCTGGCGGGGCATTACACACAGTTCAATTGATTCGTTTTGTTTAAAATGTTTTAAAGCATATTTGTACCATGTTTCATCTTGTTTGTGGCATACACTGTATATGAACTTGTTGTTAATTCAATTTAATGTATACATGCAAATTCACACACACACAGACACACAGGCGCATTCATACATTTCACATCACATCTAGATACAACTTCTAATGGTTCACAACATTTTTCTTCTCAGTAGAGTGTGCATCCTGGTCCTCAGCAGACCT
Source organism: Cryptomeria japonica (assembly GCF_030272615.1). Taxonomy (NCBI): domain Eukaryota; kingdom Viridiplantae; phylum Streptophyta; class Pinopsida; order Cupressales; family Cupressaceae; genus Cryptomeria; species Cryptomeria japonica. Next base: position 670,294,481 of record NC_081415.1, on the reverse strand, counting down.
CGCGTAGGTCTAAGATTCCTGAGAATTTAGATACTGCTCATACTCAAACTATTTTGAGAATGCAGTCCTCTCTAGCATAGTTACAATGAACTTTAAATAACACTCATGTGTTGGCCAATAGAGATAAATTAGAATGTATTAGAGACGAGCTGATGTGTATGATTGAGCTTGCTCAATCATACAACCCATATGGTGACCCTCTCATTGAGCATTTTTATAGGACTTTATCTCACACTATCTATGGTACGGTTAAATGGAAAACAATAGATAGAGATGTTTCTGTAGTGAATTTGAAATCCATGTTCCCATTTTACATGGAAATGGTTGTGGTTAGAGGATATCGGGTCACTAGATGTGAGGATCCTATTATCGCACCATTCATATATCCTAGATGGTTGGCGGCACATCATAGGTGGCCACAGAAGGATGAGCTGCCATAGTATTTCTGCAAACAATTGTATGCGGAATTTCATCTAGGATATGATGTTGATTACACAAACTTTCTACGACATGCTAGGCAGGGTAGGGGAAGATTTTCAGACAGATTTAGACACCATGATACACAACCCCCTAGTAAGAGGGCAATGGTGCATCTAAACCTTTCGGTAATCGAAAGGTTTGGATTTGGTCACAAGTGGTGCTGGTGATATGGTAGCTAAGGAGGCACGCGTTGGCATGTATTCTAACATCGCCAACATTGCTACCCAGGTTGATGAAATGATTTCTGATCATGTGGGGAGATATATGTTGTGTTTTCGTGTTGCCCCTAATGTTGATGAGATGGATCCATTTTATGACCCATATATTCATTATGAGCTACCGTTGCTTGCAGAGATCACACGTTTACCGGAGGATCGTCTATGCTAGATGAGCTCCTATTTAGTGAGTGATCTTGTAGATGCTTATTAGGCTCTCTCTACATTACATGGGATCACTCCTCATCAGCTGCCTGAGTTCATTGGATGAGTACTTTAGAGATCCTCGACTAGTACCAGCAATGGTGGAGGAGATTCACAGCCTAGTAGTTCCAGGCAGGAGGATATTTTGATACCTCCTACAGCTCTCGAAACTACAATGCATCCTACACCACAAACTTCAGGAGTTCAGCGATGAGGTTTTTCATCTCTTCTTATGGATGACTTTATTGATCCAGATGTTGTGTCATTACACTCTTCGAAGATATCTGGCATCGAGCATGCATTCGAGGAGAGGAATAAGGTAAGAAACTGGAAATTTTGATTTTAACTTAGTTGTATATATAAAGTTTATATGTATTCACTACCACTAGCATATTTTTTTAATTTTAAACATATATTACAAGAGATTATGATGGATGCGAGATATGGAGATTTGGAAGGCACCTAGTGATCCTATTCATCAAGATACACAGGTAAATTTAAATTTAAATTGATGTGTCTTATTTTTTTCCTAGTCATCAAGATCCACTATATATATATATATATATTTAACATGCAAATTGTGTACACAATGTAGGCCTTTGGAGCAGGCGACAGACCAGATCGAGGATCAAGACAGGGCGCGACATAGCTCATTATATTGTTATATGCATGCTCACTTCTTTTATTATGTATATCTAACATTTCTATTATACATGTTGTGGACATTTCTATTATACATGAACTGTGGACATTGCATTTGTAGCCTTATTTTAGACATTATACCTGGACATTTCATACATGTTACATGTTTATCTAGACATTTCATGTGTTACATGTTTATATCTACATTTCATGTGTTGTACATGTTTATTTTATGTGTTACAATGAGCTCTCACTCTGAATCAGGTGCACACTCTCATTCTCCTAATTCATCAACACCTTTTTAATATTTTAAACTTATTATTTAGTGCATAATTTAGTCAAAAAATGATGTCTTAAGGGGATCATAATACATGTTAAATTAGTATTCAATTTCTTCAAACTCATTATTATTGAATTTTTCTACTTAGTTGTGTTACGTGTTTATAGAAATTTCATAATTTTGAGTTACATGTTTATTTTATTTGTCACAATGTTCAAATTTCATGTGTTACATTTTAGTTAGATTGATATGCAAATCATGTATACATTTCAGTTAGATTGATATGCAAATGATATATACTAGGTTTTATGGTTGGTATTGGTATTGGTATTTATATGGGTTTATGGATCATTTTAGTAGGTTGTGGAAATATTATTAACAATATTACATGTTGTGTTTGTTGTAACACTCGAACTTTAATGGCGATGACCACAAGTAGTATGGGATGCTTGCTTTTCTTCACAACTAGTACTGAAGTAAGAGCTAAGTTTGATATTAATCTAGAGTTTAACATTATTTAAGACTACATCCTAAGACTATACCTAACTTTTCTTAAGGGGATGGCAATGAAATGTCAATGAAAAATCAAAATGTATTTTCTAAATCAAGTAATATAAATAATTACTAATAAGATCTAATTCAATTAATATAAATAATCACTAATAATCTAATGTAATTGCTTCCAAAGTTTTTAAAAAGGCTGGGACCTATGATGAAAAGAAACTCTTTGGTGTGACTACTCTTGATGTTGTCCGTGCAAAGACTTTTTATGCTGGAAAGGCAGGAGTTCCTGTTGAAGGTGTTGATTTGCCTGTTGTCGGTGGACATGATGGGATTACAATTCTTCCTCTCTTTTCATAGGCAACACCTAAAGCTAACTCCACTTTGAGTGAGGAGGATATTAAAGCCTTGACAAAGCGTACTCAGGATGGTGGAACTAAAGTTGTTGAAGCAAAAGTAGGAAAAGGCTCAGCAACATTGTCTATGGCTTATGCTGGAGCTCTATTTGCTAATGCTTGCCTGAAAGGTCTTAATGGGGAACCAAATGTTGTGGAGTGTTCTTATGTGCAATCAACTATTACAGAATTGCCTTTCTTTGCCTCGAAGGTAAGGTTGGGCAAAAATGGCTTGGAAGAAGTTTTGGGCTTGGGTTCTCTGTCAGAGTTTGAGCAACAGGGATTAGAGAGCTTAAAGCCAGAGCTGAAGGATTCTAAAAGGGTATTAAATTTGCAAGTGAGAACTAAGGATGGCTAGCTTTGGAGTGTGTTGGCAACAACTTCTTTTTGCTACATTTAGGGAAACCTGAGACCCTTCCACAAATTTTCATTATTGTCATTTATTTACATGCCTCTGGTTAATTAATTGGCTCAAGGATGCAAGAGTTCCTTAACCTATTGACAATTAGATCTATGTGAAGAAATAATCTTGTTGCGCACCCATTCTAGGAGCTGTAGAATGTGTTGGCTGCTTCTTTTTGTTACATTTAGGAAGCTAAGATGCTTCCAACGATCTTCATGATTTTCTTTTATTTACATGCCTCCGGTTAATTAATTAGCTCAAGTATGCAAGAGTCAAAAAACCTTAAAACGTTTAGATCTATATGAAGAAATAATCCTGTTGCACGACTATTCCATGAGCATCTAGTGGCACGTTGGTGCCTGGATAAATTTATTTGGAAGAGGTTTTTTATTGTCCAGAATAAAGTGTATTTTCCATCAAAAAATAAAAATAAAAAAATAAATGATTTTACATGTGTGTGAACTCATGAAAAATTGAATAACAATGTATATATATAATTTAGCATACTTAGTTCATAAGGGGATCTAAAATTAGGACCTATTAGGATGTCTTAAGGGGATGTCCAAAGAGGATGTCTTAAGGGGATGTATAACATAAAAGAATAAATTTAAAAGCATTTCAACCAAGCATGCATATGTAACAATTTATATAATTTAGCATACTTCACATAAGGGGATCTAAAGTTAGGACCTATTAGGATGTCTTAAGGGGATGTCCAAAGGGGTTGTCCAAAGACGATGTCTTAAGGGGATTTCCAAAGCACGTGTCTGAAGGGGATGTATATCACATGTAAAAGCACAAGTATGTATGTAATTGAAGAATACATAAATTCATAAATATAAAAGCATTTCAATCTTGAGCATGCATAACAATATATGAAAACCATTTTTCACCATGTCAAAAAAAAGAAAAAACTAGATATGATCCAATATTTAAAAATCATCTCTAAGTTTTAATATGGTCCAAAAATATATATAACCAGTCCTAGTTCAAATTAAACATGAGTTCAAACTCTAGTTCAAATATAAAAATATGAGCTACAAAAACAAGTTAGATAGCCTAAGTTGGCTCTTGATACATATAGTCTAGATCCTCTCTATCTTTTATTATCTCCAAAAAAATTTCATGTTCTTCAAAAGGTAACCTCCACTTTTGGTTGCCACGTCCTTTTTTGGCAATGTCTCAAATTGCAACTTTGTCGCTATAACCAAGTGACTATAATGTAGAACTATTTTTCCAAGCATGTATTCAATAAATTGAACACCATTTTTGTCTATCTTAGTTTGTTGATAATAGGTGCCTTCTATAAGAACTGAACTAGTTGGTTATGATTGCCCATCATTGTCTACAGTTACTTCTAGCAATTTGATTTTTACTTTCGTGCATCTTAGTAGATAATAATCTACACCTTCCACATTGTTAGGATCCGCAACCACAACAAAAATATCACCTACATGTATGTACATCCAGATGACACCATATAAATTTAAAACAAAAGTAAGGTGTATCTATAAAATTTGAGCATGTCACTACATGATCTAAATTAAAACTAAATAAAAGAACATGTATGCACACATGCACCTAAAATGACTAAATCAAAAACACGTTCATAATCAGTTGAATATATAGGATCATGAATGTCTATCCATTTTCATCATCTTCATAAGGAGGCATTCTGATTAACTCTTTCATATCCCATTGTGAGACATATCCATTTGCAAAATTCTCGCATTGACTCATTGGATTGTCCTTAACACAGTCAGCACAAAAACATGATTTTTCTCTTACTTGAAGCAATGGAGGCTTGTGGTTTCCTGTAGTCATCACTTGATGTAAACTTCTAATACCAACAATTGTTTGAAAATTGTAAGGATTAGATCGATCAATACCTGTTACAAATATGAAATGAAATTTCACATTTTAAGATCAACTACTTTAGGATAAAAGTGAAATGCAGAGCTGATGAATTTTTTTAAGAATTCTTCAGAACAAAAATATTTTACCTTTCACTTCCCAAAAATAGTGTTTGTTGTATGGCGTGTCCCGACTAACAAAATAAATTTGACACCATTCAACAATTTTGTTTGCATTCTCTATGCTATTACCTACATAAAAAGAACATAGAGATGTTGTTATGTGCACTTCTTTTTAAATGAAATAATGTTAAGAAATAGATACAAACAAATTGAAAACCAAATTAAAAGTACCTGCAAGTTCATGTCGGCGAAGTGCACGCTTCACACATGTTCCTACTACATCGTTCTCTCCTTTTCCATTTCCACTTTCAAAGAAGTTCCACAAAAACTTAACATTGTGTCTAGCATGTTACATGGATAGCCAATTAAAGGATTTTGCAGATTTAAATTGTCCTGCTCCATAAAGTTGTATGTCATGTACATGTACAATTGAACATTTAAAATAAAATTTATCAAATTGAAATCAAATACAAATTTGCATATAAATGAAAATGAATTGAAACTTATGTACTCACCTAGACAAACATCCGACCAAATCCAGTGTTGTGAAACATTTATCCCGCGATTTGCAATATCTTCAAAAACATTGCAAAATAATGAGCTATATAGCTCCTATCATGAACCTTATCGTCGCTGATATAGAAATGAACCTCCTTGATGATAATGCGTTCATTTGGATCAGTACAGTTTTCTAGCCCATCCACACATCAAATTGTGCATGTCTATAGGTCACTTGCACAAATATTGCAACTTGATCAGAATTATAATATTGAGCTTGAATCTGCGATTGAGGGGCAAATGTATAGTTCTCGGAGAAATCTACAATTGAAAGAATACAACCAAGTGGAAAACAATTTTTAGAATTACGAAATTGTTTAGCTTGCCATCATGCACCATTAAAATGTTGGATATGTGGATAAATCATAGTATGAAATTTATTCATAAATTCAAGGTAGGGCAATTCACTCTCCTTCAATGCAATTTTTTTGGATTCATCTCTTGACTTAGCTCGATATGTCTCATATTGAAATCTCTTCCACAAAAATGGCATTGAAACATCAATATTCTCAATTTGTAATGGAAATTTTTGCAAATCTCCATAATCAATGCATGTAATTTTTATACACTTATACATTGTACATTGAAGTCATCTAAATCTTTTGATTTATCACATAAAATTGATTTCACAAATTGTGTCATACTTCCAAGGATGACCATATCTGGATTAAGTACTACCATAGATTTTATATATGACTCTAAGTATAGATGAAACTCAACATGATTTCGACAACAACAAGTTTCACATACCTTATTTATGCATACAAATCAAGGGTGCAACCTCTCAATCATTCTCTGACATATTTTCACATCTGAAAATTCTTCCTTGAATGCTTCAAATAGTTCACTTTGTGTTGTATCTACAAAATGTTTAGGATGTGATATCTTCATACTAGTCTCTTCATCTTTCATCTGTATAGTGTCCCTTCTATTGGAAGAAACATGGGAGTGGTTGGTCCAATATTTGATGACTAGTCTTCTTACATCTTCAGAAATTTTGTCTTTTCGAGGAAGTCTACAAATATTTACCCAATTCATTTCAATGTTTTCGTCTAACATATTTCTCCTCCTAATATATCTTTGAACAGTTTTTCTAGATATATGCAGTAATTCAGCAATTGTTGTAACTTGTCTTTTATGTGACAACCTCTTACTAGAAATCGTAGTCATCAACGCTCTACGTGCAGTACTTAAATCAGCTCCTCAACTTGTGTTATCAATAAGGTTCAATGCATCTTGCAAATTTTCAACTATTGTTTCTTTTACATGACCTCCTGATCTTTTGCTATTATCGACACCCAACAACTCCAAAACACGAGTCATTTCTCTTTTCCTAAATAACTTTACAAATAATTGTGCTCTCCCGACCATAGTTTTTTTTCAAAATATTCCTCCCACATGTTTTTGCAATGCAATTTAATTGTTCTCTCAGGTACCATGTGTTTAGATGAAATTTGACTGAAAAGAGAATCCTCATTCATCTCCATCAAATTTCTCATGATAGAAAAAAAATTGTACCTTGACTAGTACTAATTTCTTCCGCTACTTCAGTTGCATCATCTTCAACATCAACATGATCTTCCTCAACATTAATAGGTTGCTCTTGATTTCTTTTTCTATGACCTTTCTTTGAATCATCTCTTATACGATCATATTTTTTTGATCTATTTCTTTTATTCCCCATTACACAAAGTATTAAAATTTTCTTTCCTAAAATCGCAAGTGAATACTCCTTAAGAAAAAAATCAACTCCGTTGCAAAAAATCACCTCCTTGATAAAAAATCACCTCCTTTGAAAAAGTCGCCTCCTTCCTTGAAAAAAATCAACTTCCTAGAAAAAAAATTGAAGATTTTATGAATTGTTTTTTATTTTTTGTTTCTAAAAAATTAAAAAATCACCTCATTAATATATGAGGGAAAGGGTGGGGAAGCAAGCGGTCTCTTCCCCACGTGACTGCTCACGGAGGGTCTTGTCGCTTGGGGGACTCGGCTTGCTCAGTCGAGGCTTCCTATGTGGCATCCCACATGGCAGCCTACACAACAAAACCCCCCCAATTTGCAGAACTTCCAAGTTCTGCTAAGAGCTTCACCATCAAATTAAAAAAAAAAAAAAAAACTAAAAATACCCTTTTCGAGAGCTCAAAGTGAGGAACGCTGACATATAATTTTTATATAATTTTAATTAGAATTAGTATATTAAAATTACAAAATAGTATAGGTAGGTATATTAACATTCGAGAAGACTCTGATTCGAAAAAACAAAAAAAAATAGTAAATCATATTAGAAAAATTTAAAAATTATATATAACACTAGAGGAGAGAGTCATATTCAAGAATATATAACCTTTTTTTGGATCACAATAGTTTTGATAGGAGAAAATTGGTGGGAGACGAAAACTGTCGATTTCAGGAAACTTCAACTTTCAATTGTTATAATGGTGAAAATATACATCGAAATCAGATTTTTTTTTCTGCATTGGCTATGGATGTCATCTAAAATATATTTCAAAATCAGAGGAAAACAAGATTATTTACATATAGTTTTGTGGTGGGAGGTGAAACCCCTGATTTGCAGTATTTTTCAATAATTGAAAAAATGACTTTAATAATTAAATAAACATATCAATTCTTTTTCCAACTTTTTTTAAAAAATAATAGGCATAAACATCATCCAGTTTTACACATTTTATCAATTTACATCATTCACAAATACCAAATAGAAATATCACTTTTGTGCCATTTAAGTTGAACTGTTTTGTTGTTGTTAGCATTTTCCTTTATAAAAGTGAGACACAAGTTTGTACTTTTACCCAAATCTTTTTATTTAGAGGATATCTATGAGGGGGAGAGTTTTGTACATTATTAACAATAGGATGCTACCAAAGGATATGGTTATTAGGAAACCATTGTAAAATTCATCCCCACTCACTTGAGAGAAAATATATGTTGATATGCAGTGACGGATCATATTGTTGGGCTTAAATTTTGGTGACTTTGTTAGTCACATTTTTCCCAAATCAATTAATGGGGGAGTGCAGCGGGAAAAGCCCCTCCTACAAGGCTCAAGTTTCCCATTATTTAATAAACGAGTCGCCTATTGTTTTGGTATGTAAATTGATCTATGAAAACAACCAAAAATGTTTGATAAATAAGTGCTTGTGAGATGCAAAATATCATCAAATTGTAATTTTCTCTTCATTAGATAATAAAAGAAAGTGGACAATTGTTTCTTTGTGGATAGAGCCCACATTAGGTGAACCATATTATTATTTAATATTTCTTATTTCTCTAATTTGCCTAAACCCTAACAATTAGTATCAAAGTCATGTACATTTTTTCAATTATTTGGTAGGAATTTTCAAATTCAATTGAGAGCAATGACAGAAGAAGACAAGTTGAATGTTGAGAAGTTAAATGATCAAAACTACCAGCCATGGAAGATACAAATTGAATATTATATATATCAAAGGGATCTTTACTTACCATTGGGTGGAAAAGAAAAGAAGTTGACGAATATGATAGATCCACAATGTTAGTTTATTAATAGAAATGCACTAGGAATAGTACAACAATGCTTGGTAGCATCAATGGCTTTCAATATAGCAAAAGAAATAAAGGTGGACCTAATGTTGACATTAGAAAAACTATATGAAGAACCCTTGGCTTCCAATAAGGTATTTCTTATGAAACATTTATTCAATATGAAGATGCTAGAAGGTGGTTTGTTGTTGATTAGTTAAATGAGTATAAGGATCTCTTGATTTTACGCTCATTTTCATAATGTTGGAATAGCTTGGTCATGGTTGTAAGTAATTTTTTTTGTAGTTTAAACACTTTAAATTTTGATGATGTTATTGGTGTTATTCTTAGTTAGGAAATGCAACAAAAAAACATAGATGAAACATTAGGGAATGCTTTGACTGTTGAGAATAAAGGAAGGCATAGGGAAAGAGGAAAAAACCTAGCAAACCATGAGAAATCTAAGAACGGCATATCCAAATCTATGGTAAGGTTGGAGTATTGGCATCATGGGAAGAAAGGACACCTAGAGAAAGATTGTTGGTATTGAAAGGGAAAACAAGAAGATGAACAACAAGAAAATAACAAGGAAGAAAATGTACCAAGTGATGTGTTTCTAGATGCTTTAATACTTTCTTTAGATAATTACAAATTTTTGGGTGTAAGATTTAGGGGATTCATTGCTTGCCACACCCCATAAATTTTTTTTCTAGACTATGTTCCAAATGATTTTAGAGAAGTTTATTTGGGGATGATGAACCATGCAAAACTATTGGAAAGGGAAACATATAATATAGACTAGTAATTGTAATTTTCATTTTCCTTAGCTTCCACATGAAAAAATGCAACAATGGAACAATAGTATTGGGCACATGAGTGAGAAGGGGATGGAGATTCTCTATTCAAGAAATTTATTGCCAAGTTTGAAATAAGTTATTTTCGATTTCTACAAAAAATGTGTTCATGGAAAACAAAAGAGAGTCTGATTTCTAAAAATTGGGAAGGAAATGAATAGAGAAAAACTAGAGCTTGTGCACTTAGATGTATGGGAGATATTCTAGGTATCATCTCTTGATGACTCATATTATTATGATAATTTTATTGATGATGCAACTAAGAAAACTTGTGTTTATTTCATTCCTAAAAAAAATGATGTATTTGATATCATTAAAAAATAAAAAGATTTGGTTGAGAATGAGACAAGGAATAAGTTGAAGTGTCTCATATCAGATAATGGACATGTGACTACTTCAATAAAGAGTTTGATATCTACTATTCATACCATGGGATTCATAGATAGAAGAGGGTTCCAAGAATACCACAAGAAAATAGAATGTCTAAAAGGATGAATAGAACAATCATCCCTAAGATTGCATGTACGATTGCCATTACAATTTTAGGAGGATGTTTTTTTTCCAATTGTCAAATTGCTTCTAGGGGCAGCACCCTTGTATTAATATTGATGCAGGAGCATCCCCAGTTCACAACAATCTTGCATCAACCAAAAACATTTTCCTTTTTGTTTTGTTTTCTGTTTGCAGTTTCAGTTTTTCCTTTCTGTGTGTCTCGGTTTTGGTTCACCGGATCCTGTGGAGTTGGATTCTACTGGAAAACTTGATCAGATTTCTTTCTTTCAAACCACATCACATTTGGATCACTTTCCGATAAGATATTGCTAGCGGTTTCCCTGATAGTTTCTTGCTATCAAATTGAAATTTCTTTGTTACCGGTTTCCTAAGATCTATTCTGGTGATCTACTAGAACCCATTCTGAACCTTGCGGAGCCTTGGGCATTGATCTCAATTTTCCTTGGTGTGTGGCCGACCTTTCCCATGATCTACGTTTCATCCTTTGGATTTTTAGGAGGAATCTCTTGGCGGAGGCTGGCCTTGTTATTTTCATGTTAGGTCTTGTTCTTCGGGTTTTGATCTCTTTTGGGCCGACGAGATCCTTTGGATCGATATATATATATATATATATATATATATATATATATATATATATATATATATATATATATATATATATATATATATATATATATATATATATATATATATATATATATATATATATATATATATATATATATATATATATATTTATAATTACACATTAGAATGTAATCAATTAGAATGAATCAAAGAATCAAGCAGCTAGACTGTGCGTAGAAGATAGATCTTTTGATTCAAGGTCCCAGTTGTGACCTATTCTACAAGACCTGTGAGTCGGTATGTTGTAACCCGATTGTTATCGGTTGGATGTAATCAAATTTCATGCAATAAATCAATCTGTTATGCATTGCCTCCATCATATCTTTGTTTTTCTGTTGTGTTTACTCTTGCTGGCCGGTTTGGATTGATCTCCTTGAGGTCCCTCCTCGTCGGTGACTACTTCAAATATCCAAAAAAATTACTTCACCAAGTAGGACTAGACTCAAAATGTCCTAATAATAGGTTTCATCTATAATTCATCTACCCCCTAATTGAACAACATCTACTAATCTACTAATCACCAAACCCAACCCCAAAATGGCATGTGGCCATGTACATTTGTAAATGGCATCCAAGTGCAGAGACCCATTAACAGGTCAAAACATCAAGTACTACTAGATGCTTTGACTTTTGTCTATGATCAGAAGATCATTCCAAAGGCTCCTTCCTTCTTTGTCTTCTTCTCCCTCTTTTCTTTTACTACTTGCCAACCTTCCTTTGAATTTACAGCCTCCTTCTACCATCTCAAAGAAACATTTGAAGGAGTTCTTGTCTCCCCTCCTAAGTTATAAACTTGTCCCATATTATCCCTACCTACCTCATCATTACTACATCTAACAACACCAATGGCTTTCCTCATAGCTTTTGCACCTCCTGAACATGTAGAAGAAATTTCATGCATTTCTCTTTTATTTGGATATTGAGTCCCCTCCTAAGCATCAAAAGCTTCCACTAAGATGGGTTTTGAGGGTTGTAGGCCTTGTCTACCTCCCGATCCCTTAACAATTTTTGAAGATAGATCCTCAGTAATCTCAATATAGTCTTTATTTAAGCCACCTTGTGATTCTACACATTCCTCTTTTTCCATCAAATATGGCTAGGGGGTTATATCCCTCCACAAAGTTGCCTATTTGCTGATTTTATTCTTTGCATAGTTAGTAGCTACATGCTTGGTCTGAAAACATTTTTTGCACCTAAAGGAAATTCATTCACAATCTACAATTTACATCCACACTTATCTTCCAAGTTTCAAAGACAGCTCCGTTGGAGAGGCTTTAGTCATATCCATCTCCACTTGGATACGAACAAAGGTTGTGTGGAAGAATTCTTGGGAACCCTAATCGACCCCCAAAAATCTTCCAAGAGTGTTACCAATAGCCTTAAAACAAGATTCAAACCAAAATTGTAACAGTAAATTGAGAAACCTTACCCATAAAAGAATTTTGTCGAAAGACTCTATAGTTGGATTAAAAGATAGGTACCAGGCTTTTAACAACAACATGTGATTGTTCTCCCAACTCCAATGAGATTCACACAAAATATTCTTTCTATCCTATTCGTCATCGAACACCACCACCAAAACCCCCGAGCACAAGGTAAATCTACACATCCCCCTCCAAAATGGGACTTCACTGCATAAGATCTATTTGTGTAGCTCTCTAAGACTGGGCCAAAAACCTTTAAACCTCCCTATTAAGCCCATTTCCATGTAATTATTTTTTGTTTTCAGCTACCTCTTCTCCAATCCCTTCATCCAAATTGTATGTGACCCTATTTGAAAGAGGTTCAACCCAACTATTTCCCGCACCATCAATTTAGTATGCCTTTTCATTGCCTCTATATACAAACCATTTTCCTTTTTATCAAGCTCTTGTTCCCCTCAAAAATCCTACCTTTCTTTCTTATTCATGATTGAGGCCCCATTTCCAATCACCTTACTCACGGGTTGCTGAAATCCATTCCTAGCGGACACCTCTCCTTATTCAATGCATGGATCAGGCGATTGCATCCTTCAATCCAAAGGATCATCCTAGTGATCATTGTTGGGTTTTCCCTCCTTTGAATGGTAATGAAACTTTAACACTACAGCCTTCCAAACACTGCAGTTTTTTGAGCATCCAATGTCGTAACTATACTTTTTGTCCTTAACCCTAAAAATCACCCCATTATCACAAGGAAAACCCTTGAAACCTTGGACATCAATATGTAAGCCCAATTGGATAGGAATCTGAATAGTGCACCTATGTAAACATCAATGATAATCTTCAAAGTGGGGCAGAAGCCGTGAAACCCTAGTCTCAGCACCAAAAGAGACTAAGAGGTTTCGCAGAGACATCGTAAAACTGTATAATTTTGGGAAGATGTTGTCAATATTGATGTTTACTTAATAAAGAAAATTCCTTCAAGTTCCTTAGATGGTGGTCCCAGAGGAAGCATAGATGGGTAACAAGATAAATTACTCATTTTTAAAAACTTTTGGTTGTGAAGAATTTTTCAATATTGACATAGAAAGTAGGACAAAGCTTGAGGTAAAATCCAAGAAGTGTAATTTTATCGGATATGGAGTTAATGATTTTGGTTATCATCTATGGGATTATGTAAATCACATAATCATTACTATAAAATGTGTCATATTCAATGAGAAGGTCATGCACAAAATATTAGTTGCGAGGAAAGAAATAGGAAAAGCAAAACAAAAAATATATTGTGCTTGATGAAATCATAGAAAATAAACTTTCATCGGTGCTAGAAAATTAAAATATTCAACAACCAAAACAACAACAGGTACCTCAAACTCTTGCAAGAAGATCTACTAGGATAAACTGTAGACTCCTTGAACAATACTCTGATGGTATGATGAAAGAATAAGTATCTAGTAGAATACTGAGAGGGGGGGGGTGAATCGGTATACTTAAAAACTGATACAATCTCCCAAACTCAAAAATAAACCTATCAACAAATAAATTAGTCAAGATAACATCTCAAAGATTACCAACATCAACCAACATCAACTGGTTTGACTGTTATGACAACTTAACAGTAAACAACTTCAATCTTGTAAACATAAAAAATGCTTAATCATATGTCAACATATTCATCTCTCAATGCTTCCAATTATCATGCCATATTAGAATAGTTAAGTAGTTAATCAAATCAACAAATAAGATCATAACCACAAAAGCATTCACCACTTGACACAAATATTTATACGTGGCAACCCCAAATAGGTAAAAACCACTATGAGATGAGACTCTCAAGGATAGCTAACTGGACTCTTCTGAAGTTTGCCCTGTTAGGAGCCAAGCTTGTTAAAGCTTTTCCAATAAGTCCTGTTAAGAACTAATTCTAGTTAGGAATCACTCGGTTAAAGGATTTACAAATATGCCTTAATGAAAAGAACAATACCCTGTTAGGAGTAACCTCATTCGAGGATTTGAGAATCCAAACTAATGGACTACCTTGTTAGAGGATTTAGAAAGTAACCAAGCTTGTTAGAGCTTACCCGGTTAGGGGATTTCAATTTTTGATGTAATTGTTAGAAAATAACGGGTTTTCTTGATCTTTCTAAATAGCACTACATTTGCTTGATCAGATCCTTCTAAAGCTTCAATTTGCCTTTACTCAAACTGTAGATCCATCCACCGGTTAGGCAACCACACACTCAACTAGTTTATGCCAATCTTGTCAACTTTGCCAACACTTAACAAAACAATATCATCGACCTTAAATACAAATCAACTAGGTCGGTAACACAACAAAAACCTAATTCTCATCATCGAGATTACAAATAAGTCGGTACAATCTTGACCATTAGAAATCATAACAATCTCTTCACAATAATCAAGAAAAATCCAACCGCTCCACGATCATCGCTTCATCGGACTTTGTAACTCATCATGCGCTATGCATTAGATGCAATCCACTTTGTTCCTTTCCAAGATAATAAACATGCCAAATCAATCTGAACTAATCCTCATTCAATGATCACACATGTCTCCATCATTACCGCTCAATATTAGATCTTAAACCAACAAACTTGATCGATTAGGGTTTAATAGAAAACAACTGGTAGGGTTTACCGGTTACATAACATAGAAAGGTTTAACCCTTTACACCAGTTCAACTTACAAACTACCATATACCGGTTTACAACATCTTCCTTAAAGTTTATCATACCAGTTACAAGACAATAGCAATAACAACAATAACATTAGCAATATCATGAATACCATTCACCGGTTCAATTAACATCAACGACAACATTTCATTAATGCAATCTATATGCAAAATGCCAACAATCTAAAAATTCCAACATACTCTTCTTTATTATATTATGTATTATTGAATGATTTTGGTGAACTATAAAGCTTTGTAGAAGCAATGCAGGTAGAAACCAGAAAGAAGTGGGAACAAGAAATGGAAGAGGAAATAGAATCGATAATACAAAACCAGAGTTTGAACTTAGTTCAATTGCATGAAGAAAAAATATCATTTTCAAACAAATGGGTTTACAAGCTAAAAGAAGAAGATGGAAGCAAGAAAAGATATTATGAAAGACTTGTGGTAAAAGGTATTTGATTTTGATGAAATATTTTTTCCTATTGTTAAAATGACTTCAATTAGAATTGTTCTTAGTCTATGGGCTACTAAAGACTTGCATCTTGAATAATTAGATGTAAAGATAAATTTTGTCAATGAATATTTAGAGGAAGAGATTTATATGCAACAACCACAGGGATATGGGGTCACATTTAAGGAGGACTTAGTGTGCAAGTCAAAAAAGAGCTTGTATGGCCTGAAGCAAGCACCACAACAATGGCATTTGAAATTTGATAGTTTTAAGGATGAACAAGGTTACATTAGATGTCATTCTAATCATTGTATTTATTTTAAGGCATTAGATAATGGTAGCTATATTATATCCTATTATTATATATTGATGACATACTTGTTGTCAAATCTAATATGCAATATATCAATGAGCTTAAGTAGGATTTAGCAAAGTCATTTGCTATGAAGGATTTGGGTTGCAATAAAATAAATCCTTAGAACGAGAATAATAATAGATAGGAAAAATTATGCATTAGCATTTACTCAAAATGATTACTTAGATAAGGTGTTGAAAATATTTTCAATGCAAGATGCAAAACTAGAACTTTACTTTTTCTTAGTAATTTTAATTTGACTAAGGAGATGGACTACATGTCTAAGATTCCATACTCTTCAACAATTGGCAGCTTGATGTATGTTATGGTGTACAAAGCCATTTATTGCACATGTAGTGGGAGTTGTGAACAGGTATATGAATAATATTGGAAAAGAGCATTGGAATGCAATAGAGTGGATTATCATGTATTTGAGAGGTAGTACTACTTCAACATTATATTTTGGAAGTTCCAACTCTACTCTACATGGATATATTGATTCAAATCTAGTAGGAGATATTTATAGAAAAAGGAGCACCATAGGATATGTGTTTAGAGTAGGTGGAATAACAGTTAGTTGAATTTCATGGTTGCAAAAGGTTGTTGCACTTTCAACAACAAAAGAAAAAAATGTTGTTATTGCAGAGACTATTAAAGAGATAACTTGGTTACAAAGGTTTATGGAGGAATTGGGCAAGCAAAAAGAGAATAGTAGGTTGTACATTGATAGTCAGAGTGTCATTCATCTTGCAAATAACTTGACCTTTCACACTAAGACTAAAAATATACATCTCAAGTACCATTTCAAATGATTAGTTTTAGAGGATAGATAGTTGAAACTGGAAAAGATACACACTAGTGAGAATCGTGTAGATGTGTTAAACTGATTTCTTGCACAATTTTTGTTGGCCTTTATGTAAGATAATAGTGGAAAATGATAAACAAGACAAATCTAGGCTTGTCAATCTAGTGGGAGCTACAAGTGCATCAATGTTGCTACAAAATGAGTCTCTAAGTGGGAGATCATTGATATGTGGTGACTGACCATGTTGTGGCCTATATTTAATGGCAATTGTAAGACACCTTTTTCTATCATTTATAATGCTAAAATCATAAAAAAATGCCCTTTTGGACGTGGGAACAAGGAAGAGGAAGAATAATACACATATTTATTGAATGGATACATAAAAATGGAAAAAGACACCATTTTAAGCAACCACTTGGGGAAATTGAAAATACACCTCTTTAGGTGGCCTCCTGGGAAAGTTGAAAAGTCATATGTTGGCTATATGTTGCATTTTTTTATTTCCATGTGTTCTTTGTTAAGAAGGGGAGTAGGATTTCCAAGCAAAGAGAGATTGTGTTGGGAAAATGGTGTCTCAACCTTGCATTTACATGAGGTTACTATTTATAGTAAGTTTTCATTTGAGCACGAAATGGTGTGAAATTCTCCCCGAAGCTTCTAGTTGGCTAGATAAGAATTCTGGTAAAGGTACGTTGCAAGATCATAACTAGTTTTGAAGATATTAAATTTTCCATTTTGAAGGGGTCCAATGAAAGGTTTAAATTTGATTTTGAGGACTTTAGAGGCCTCAAAATACCTTGAAAAGTGGGTATAAATGGCATAACAATTTATGAGGCAATAGAGAACTTCGCTAGATTTTTGATGCTTCAAATTGTTCTTCAATAGGGCACACGGTTCTCAAGTTATGGCCTCTGGAAGTTTGTACTCCTGAAATAGGAAATATAATTTGTATCGGACACATAAATGAGTTGTAAAAAGGGAGGGACATGTCATAGGGCATCTAGAAGGGAGATAAGGTCAGCTACACCTTATTGGGTGGTTTTAGCCCATGGTTTTTTAATATCGTTTGACAGTTTCTTGTATTGTCTCTCGTATATATGAGGTGTGTGAGATAGAGGTTGTGTGTAAGAGTCTTATAGCTATTGAGTTACCTCTAAATCTATGATTAGTGGTACTCCTGCAAAGACCTTTCTCTGCAAGCATATTGTAATATGTTTTGATTGCAAAATAATATATTGGGCAACTTTTAGAGTGGGGTTTTTCTCCAAAAAGGGTTTTCCCCACGTAAATTATTGTGTTATGATTTGAATGTTATTATATCTATTTCTATTTTTTGTAATTGTTGTGATGATCTGTAAAAGGTTTTTGCATTACCCTCCTCTCAAGGTTAGTGTAGGAAGTTGTTCTACTACTTAACTTCCTTACAAGTGGCATCAGAGCTTGATCACCTTTGGTTTCAGTTGTGGGTTGTTGGGTTTTTTGAAATAATCCAGATTTGAGTGGGAGCTTGTGTAGAAGACACTTTTTGATCTTGTTGCAGGAATTTTCAGATGGCAAGTTCATTAGGGAAAATAAAGGTGGAGAATTTTAATGGAACAAATTTTGAGATGTGGAAGTTGAAGATGGAAGATTTGCTTATAGATCGAGATCTATAAGATGTTGTTGATGTGAATGTCCAAAGGCCCCCAAATCCTACTGCAGCAGCTCAGTATGATGTTATGGACCAAAAAGTCAAGGGTCTAATTAGACTGTGCTTGGCAGACTCTATTATGATCAATGTCCATTAAGAAAACACTGCAAAGAAGCTATGGACTAATCTTGGTGAAATGTATCAAGAGAAATATTTATTAAATCAGATTTTCTTGAGTAAGAAATTTTATTCCTTGAAGATGGAAGAGGCTGGATGAGTTGCAACCCACCCTGAAGCATTCAATATGTTGGTGGCTCAGTTAGTATCTATCAAAGTTAAGATGAACGAAGAGGATAAATGCTAGATCTTGCTTTGTTCTTTGCCTGATTCGTGGGATTTTCTTGTTATGGCTATCAATAGTACTTCTATTGTTTTGAAGATGCGGTAGGTGCCCTACTTGGTGAAGAGATGCAAAGAAAGGTATCCCACAGTTCGAAGGAAGCCCTAACTATTCATGGAAGACCTAAGGAGAAAGGAAAGAAGAATGAGAAGTGCGATAAGTCCAAATCGAGAGGGAGATCGAAATCTCTTGGAAAGTCCAAAGTCATTTGTTGGAATTGCGGTAAACCAGGTCACATCCATAAGGACTGCAAAGAAGAAAGGAGGAAGATTGATTCTAATTATGAGTCTGAAAAGGAAGATGGTGATGCATTTATTGCAGCTTTGGAGACTCGTGCAGGTAATGATGTCTAGTTAATTGACTCAGGTGCATCTTTTCATATGACTGCCAATAGAGATTGGTTTTCTGAATATGAAGAATTTAATAGAGGTAAGGTGTACTTGGGTGATGATTCACATTTAGACATTGTTTGTTGAGGTAAAGTTAGAATCGGGTTTTTTGTATAATAAAAAGGATTAATGGTGTGCTGCATATCCCTAGTTTAAAACAAAATTTGTTATCTGTGAGCAAACTGATAAATGTGGGTGTGCAGGTAGTCTTTTCTGAAGCAGGATGTAAGATGATTAAGGGTGCTATGGTAATTGCTAGAGGTGTCAGGTTCGACACTTTGTATAAGCTAGATGAATACACTATTGAGTGTAATAGCACTTTTGTAAAAAGTAAATTTGTGGAAGATTTGAGGGTTTCACCTTCAGCAGATGGAAATGGATTTTGGGTACCTAAGGGTACTCTTTCTTTTGAAGCAAAATTACCTACAGAGAAGACTATGTTATGGCACCAAAGGCTTGGTCACATTGGAGAAAAGGGTCTAAGGACCTTGAAAAATAAAAACCTTGTTGAAGTTTTGAATGATTGTAATCTTGACTTTGATTTCTGTGAGCATTGCATTTATGAAAAACAAAACCACGTTCATTTTTACTCGAGTTCACATAAAATTTGTGGTGTTTTGGATCTTATTCATTCTAATGTGTTTGGTCATGTAGATGTTCCTTCGATTGGAAAATCCACATATTATGTTTCATTTATTGATGATTTTAGTAGGACATGGGTATATTTTCTAAAAACTAAATCTGAAGTTTTCAGTCGATTTAAAGAATTTAAAGAAATGGTTGAGTTGCATACTAGAAACAAAATTAAATGTTTGAGGACTGATAATGGCAGTGAATTTTTCTCTAATAATTTTGATAGATTTTGTAAAGACTATGGCATTAATAGACAAAAGACAACTCTGTATTTTCCACAACAGAATGGAGTTGCAGAAAGAATGAACAGGACACTGATGGAGAAGGATAGGAGTATGTTGAGTGGTGCTGGTCTAGAAAAAAAAATTTGGGCTGAAGCCATTGCCATTGCTTTCTACCTAATTAATAGGTCTCCTACATCATCTCTTGTTGATAAAATGCCTATGTAAGCATGGTCGGGTCACAAGCCTTCATTGAGACATCTTAGAGTTTTTAGTTGCAAGGCATATGCACATGTGCCAAAGGAGAAGTTAACAAAGTTGAAGAACAAGGCTCTGAAATGTATCTTCATCGGGTACAGTTATGGTGTGAAAGGATACAAGCTTTGGGACCCTGTTGCACAAAAGGTAATTCATAGTAGAAGTGTTATTTTTAGAGAAATCAAGTCTCCTTCTGTTACATTGCAGCTAGAATAGACTAAAAAGGAATATGTGGTTCAATTTCCTTCTACACCTGAAAGAGTTGAATCAAGACCCCTAGATAGGCAAGAAGTTGAGGAGAGCTCATCTAGCTTTGATTCTTTAGAAGAGAAGGAAGAACCTCCAACTCAGCTTGTTCAAAGGTCTACAAGACATAGACAACCACCTGAAAGGTATTCACCTGATTATTGGAGATGTATTTTTGCTTCGAATACTAATGTGGATGAACTGAAATCTGTAGAAGAGGTATTAGGTATGAATGATACAGAATCCTGGAAGATTTTTATGGAAGAAGAAATGGTAGCTTTGAAAAAAATGATACATGGGATCTTGTACCATT
This sequence comes from Cryptomeria japonica, assembly GCF_030272615.1. NCBI lineage: Eukaryota > Viridiplantae > Streptophyta > Pinopsida > Cupressales > Cupressaceae > Cryptomeria > Cryptomeria japonica. The sequence continues at coordinate 670,273,494 of NC_081415.1, read as the reverse complement.
GCCTGAAAGATGGAAGCTTATTGGTTGCAAATGGGTGTTCAAGAAAAAGATTGGTTCATATGGAAGCATTGAGAAGTATAAAGCAAGGTTGGTTGCAAAAGGATACTCTCAGGTTGAGGGTGTTGATTATGGTGAGATATTTTCTCCTGCTGCCAAAATGACATCCGTTAGATTTTTTCTTTCTATTGATACTGCTTATGATTTAGAGGTTGAGCAAATGGATGTGAAAACTGCTTTCCTTCATGGTAATTTGGAGGAGGATATTTATATGACACAGTCAGAGCACTATATGGTGAAAGGTAAAAGTAATTTAGTCTGTAAATTAAAGAAATCCTTGTATGACCTCAAATAGAGTCCTAGGATGTGGTACCATAAATTTAATACATATGTGTTGAGTTTGGGATTTGAGAATTCTAAATCAAATCATTGTGTTTATTATAAATTTGATGGTGATCAGTTCTTGTACATTGCATTGTATGTTGATGATATGTTATTTATTGGTAAAGGGAAAGGTATGATTTCAAAACTAAAGTCTCGGCTCACTGCTAAATTTTAAATGAAATATCTTGGTGCAGTGAAACACATTCTTGGGATGGAAATTAGAAGAGATGGAGTGAACAAAAAGCTATGGCTGGGTCAGAGTAAGTATGTGAATTCAGTGTTACAGAGGTTCAACATCCAGGATTGTAGGCCATTGTGTGTTCCTTTTACAGTTGGAAAGAAATTATTTGTTGTAGATTGTCCTACATCCCCATCAGAGATGGAAGACATGAGTAGAGTGCCTTACCAAAGTGCAGTTGGAAGTTTGATGTATGCTATGGTCTATACTAGACCAAACATTGACCAGGCAGTGGGAGTTATGTCCAGATATATGTCTAATTCTGGTAGAGTTCATTGGGATGTATTCAAATGAGTTCAGATATTTGAAGGGTACCTCAGAGTGTTCTTTGTGTTATCATGGAAATTCAATTGGAGATGTGATTTTCCTTTATATTCATAGTTATATGGATTCAGAGTGGGTAGGTGATATTGATAGCAGAAGATCCACCAGTGCTTATGTGTTTACTTTATTTAGTGGTGCAATTAGTTGGATGATTAAGTGACAGGATGTGGCTGCTTTTTCCACTACTAAAGCATAGTATATGGCAGCTACTCATGATTGTAAAGAGGTCATATGACTTAAGAGACTGTGTTCACATATTGGAATAAAACAAGGAGTCGTGACAATTTATTGTGACAATCAGAGTGTGATCTGCCTAACTAAGAACCTGACATTTCATGCCTGGACCAAGCACATTGATGTTTAATATCATTTTGTCGGAGATATGGTCGAATATGGTAGGGTCAAGTTGGTTAAGGTAGAAACGTTTATGAATGTTGCAGATTATTTAACTAAGGTTGTGAGCACAAAGAAGTTCAGATGGTGCTCAGAGTCTATGGACCTCACGGCCCATAGCAATTGATTCATTGTGTTGATACTCCCTTTCTTCTTGCAAGATGTTTGACAAGTGGGAGATTTATTGGGAAAATGGTGTCTCAACCTTGCATTTACATGAGGTTACTATTTATAGTAAGTTTTCATTTGAGCACAAAATGGTGTGAAATTCTCCCTGAAGCTTCTGGTTGGCTAGATAAGCATTCTAGTAAAGTTACATCGCAAGATCACAACTAGTTTTGAAGATATTAGTTTTTCTGTTTTGGAGAGGATCCAATGAAAGGTTTAAATTTGGTTTTGAGGAATTTAGAGGCCCCTAGATTCCTTAAAAAGTGGGCATAACTGGCATAGAATTTTACGAGACAATAGAGAACTTTGTGAGCTTTTTGGCGCTTCAAACGGTTCATCAATAGGACACACAATTCTCAAGTTATGGCCTCCAGAAGTTTGTACTCTTGAAATAGGAAATATAATTTGTATCAGACACATAAATGAGCTGTAAAAATGGAGGGACATGTCATAGAGAATCTATAAGGGAGATAAGGTTGGCTACACCTTATTGGGTGGTTTTAGCCCATGGTTTTGTAATACCATTTGACAGTTTCTTATATTGTATCTCCTATATATGAGGTGTGTGAGATAGAGGTTGTGTGTAAGAGTTATAGCTATTGAGTTACCTCTGAATCTCTGATTGTTGGCAGTGTTCCAACATCCCTCACGTGGATTCACAACATTGTTTAACAGTCTCCTGTGGATTCTATAAGTCTAGTGGTTGTATCGGGCATTGACGGGTCAATCTTTTGGTGCAACGACAACCCTAGCTTGTAACAAGTGGTATCAACGCTGGGTCACAAGTTCGAATCGCGCAAGCCGTGGTGAGTGGCACTGGGAGGTGGATTGTTGGAAATGGGCCAACATCCCTCACATGGATTAGCGACATGGTTTAATAGCCTCCCATGTATTCTATAAGTCTAGTGGCTATATCGGGCATTGACAGGTCGATCTTTTGCTGCAATGACAACCCTAGCTTGTAACACTGATTAGTGGTACTCCTGCGAAGAGCTTGCTTTGCAAGTATATTGTAATTTATTTTGATTGCGGAATAATATATTGGGCAGCTTTTGGAGTGTGGTGTTTTTCTCTCGAAAGGGTTTTCCCCACGTAAATAACTATGTTATGATTTAAATGTTATTATATCTATTTCTGTAATATGTAACTGTTGTGATGATTTGTAAAAGGTTTTTGCATTACCCTCCTCTCAAGGTTAGTGTAGAAATTTATTCCGCTACTTAACTTCCTTACAGGTTGGTTGTAAAGAAAGAGGACACTAGAGTGGTGTATGTTGAGATGGTGAGAATAGATGAGGTTAAAAAATGCATTTGGTGAGGTGGACAGACATGGGTGAGTTAAAACCCATAAAGAAGAGAATAGGAATGTTTAGTGGTTAGTTGAGGATTGATGCTAAGTGGATTGAAATTTGGAGGAGATTGGATGATGGTGGAAAAAATTCCACATTAATGAAGAGAAGTACACAAAAATTAGGGTGGAGGAGGTTGGCTTATGGTGGAGCTAATTCCACATGAGCAAGACATATTTTTTAGAGGAGAAGGATGCTTATTCCATCTAGGTTCTAGAAGAGGAGTAATAAGAACCATTTAGAAGTACCTATTTCTATGATGGAGTTTGTTGAAGATTATTGGCAATCTGAAATGGTGGCTCTACTATCCAACTCCATTTGATGAGACAAAGCTCACAAAATTTTCCTACCCCAATTGTTTAACATAGGAGCACCTATGGGTGTACAATAATCCTACATCTCCCCAAAATATTGTTATTTTTTATTATGGTTAAGTGGTTAAAAATAAAAGCAAATGTATATGGGTCTACATATACCTAGGAAAGTGGCCAAGGGGACATGGGGGGTAAAAATTATTTATTTTTGTGGCCTATGTTCAGTGGCAATTGTAATTTTCAAGAAAATACGTAATTTTCTATTATTTATAATAATGTTAAAATCACAAAAATACCCTTTTGGATGTGCGAACAAGGAAGGGGAAGAGTAATGCACTCATATTTATCGAATACCTACATAAAAAAGAAAAAAAGACACCATTTTAGGCACCCACTCATATTAAAAAAGAACGAAGAATGTCTCATTAAAGAAATCAAATGAAAACGAAATTAAAATAATAATTTTAGACATAATATTTATTAATAATTATCATCGCCACAATTTGTTATAATACATAAAATACAAGTACATGTGTACCCTAATTTTATCTATATTCCAAAGTGCAACACAATCATCACCAATCACCAGATCAAATCAAAACATCCCTTGTTTATTGGTTAAGGTCCTAATTCCCAGTTTACTATCTATAATACTGGTAAGGCATTTCCGATAGACCAAAAAGACCTAGATGAAAAAATACAACATAGAAAACATCATCTTTCATCAATGACAACACAAATAATTGATCAAAGTCATCCGATCATATAGTCTCAATCTCTTCATCACAATGTCATCACAAACAGTCCTTTACCGGTTTAGTCACCATTCTTGATCTGTATCAGTTATGCCAATTATGCCAACATTATGGTCTTCCTTAATCGAAACATTATAAATATACTCTAATCAATAATAGATCGAGCCTTAATGTTTGTAAACTCATTACATAAGATTGGCATAGATATGTATCTCATTACACCTGAATCTCTATCTATTTGTGGCTTTGATAATGCGGGTAGACAAACATTGGAAAAAATCATGCTACCAATTAAGGTAAGACCCATGACTTTATCTACGCTCTTCCATGTCATGCATTTTGTTCTTCTATACAATCTTCTTATAAGTAGGCCATGGCATGGTTTCATGTCATGAGGGCAGTCCTATCTACTCTTCATCAAAAGATTAAGTTCATATATAACAACAAGTTTGATACAATTCAGCATGATATTAATTTGAGAAATTTCTTGCAAGTAAACCGATTGTCAACCTCCTATATCCACATCTCTTAGCACTTTTATTCCTTCTTTAACAAAAGATAATCCACTATTCTCCATTGCTAACAAAAGTGATGATTTGGGTTCAAGGACGAAGCACTATTTTGATTATTTCTAACAACTTATTCACTCTCCCATTAGTTCATACACTTTCTTGTTCTTCATAGGACAAGTGACATTGGGTTTCTCCTTCATTCTATCCCTCATTGTAGATAAATTTTTTTATTATGTTTCTCCTCCTTGTGTGATATGCGTAGCTCTATATCTAGGGCCTCATTGTCATGCATGGTGGTACAATCTCAACTACAACTATTCTTTATATTGGAAATAAGCATAATAGTCTCCAGTATCCATTTCCAATTAGAGATAATTTCATTGGAGGAAATATCGAACAAGATCCAACTTCAGTCCTAAGGAAAGCTAGATGTTGTGTATGATTATTTCCTCTTTTTGATTTGATGGGATTGGATATGATTTGATATGAAAATGCAAGATCTAGGTCAAATGATGAAATTTTGATAAGATGCAACCCGAATAAATGATACAAAACAAAACAAAAAAAACATAGACAGAAGTACGAATCTAGAAATGAGAGGAAAAGAGGAACTTGTTACTAAAATTTAGAGTTGAAAGTGCCAGTCTAGTGAGCTAGGAACCCTAGACTTGGAGGTCTCCCTATCAACTAGGGCTTTAGATTGTAGATCAATATGTTCTATAGGTCTTTACCACCAAAATTTAGCTTGAAACTGTCAATCAATTGAGTTAATTAGCATAGTCCTGGGGTTTTTGCCTATTCAAAATCTACTTTGTGTAATTTCACAACATTCAACTATTTCTTTTGTAACCTACAAACACATAAGAAGGAAACTTGTAATTGTGTATATGGGATTTCCTAAGTCAAGCCCCATGTTAGTATTTCCACCTTCACTATATAAATGTTGGATGAAAGAGAGATTACCCTCGGTAGGGCAGAGGTTGAAAACCTTAAGGAAATGCTTAAATTGATAAATGACCTTTGATGTAAAACTCCTTTCATTGAAGCCTCACACAAAGCTTGATGTTACTTGGTCGGTTTTAATGAATGCCTTCATCATGGAGGAACAAATAACTTGATCATCATTGTTGAACTTGAATACTTGAATGCTTGTTTGCATACTTCTCAATTTCCTTGAAGATGTTTGATTGAATGCTCAATTTGAAGTGATAGGAATATAGACTTATGTGATTAGGATTTTAAATGAGAGAGGGAGTTGTATTTATAGACATCTCACACCTTTTCAGGTTTAATTTCCAAGGAAGGTCAACATCAAGGAGTACTTGTTGAACATAGAGTACCACTGAGAGGGGGGTGAATCAGTGGTTCGTAAGTTTTCCTTTTTGATCTAACTTGAGAATATAAATTATGTACTTAATCACTTAAACAATCAAACCGATAATACAAGAAAGAAAGCCAAAGTGACCATACACACACAAGTAACTCACAACACTAGATTTATGAGGAAAACCCAATATGGAAAAAACCTCGGTTAGAAAAACTATTGAAGACTACTGCTTCAATCCAGCCTCACTGGTAAAACGCTGATTTACAAAGATTTTGGGCACCAACCCAAGGAGCACCAACCCCTATACCAAGCTTCAACTTGGTGATGTATATTGAAATACTATTTGAATACAATTAAAGCTTCTTGTTGTAAATGAATTATGCAACTCTTGAATCAATTAACTCTTGTTATCTTTCTCTCATTTTCACACATAGTCTCGCAATGCACTATGTCACACTAGGATGCTGCTTGCTCTTCCACACCTTACAGGTTAGGCTCAACTGCCTGACTATGAAACTACCGCTAGAATCCTCTCTTTTTGTTTGCTTGTTTACTCACACTGTAACTTGATCGAAACCCCTTCTCAATTTTTCTCCTTGCTTACTCTAACTTCTCTCCTCTGCACAATCTTCTCAACAACATCATTTTCTTCTGTCCATAGTTCCCCTTTCTTATCAGATGATTTCCTGCCAAAAAGAAATTCAAAGTTTTGACGGTTAGGGTTTCCTCACCATCTACAAGGCAAACCAAATCCAATCAGATCATGCAAGATCTGATCACCTTGATGTCCATCTGTTCATCTCTGTCTTTTCAACACCTTTTAATACACATTTTTCAGACAAGGGAAACACGATCCATTATATAGATCTACATCTATCAAACTGCTATTAATGCCTTTGTTGTTTCCTTCTTGAGGTATTCTTTCAATCCGATCTTCTTGGTTTGATCCAGGTGCCAACTGCTCCCCTAATTTTCCTTTGTCATTCCTTCTTCCTCAAGCCGCATTCAGTCTAATGCAATCCCTTGATTTGTGGCTCCTTCATTAATGGTGAATATATGTTTCATCAACCATGTGGATGAATCTTCACCAACCATACCCTTCTTGCCACCTAAGCTTCACACGGACTCCCAATATGTAGTTGGTCCAGCAAACACATACCGATAAAACCTTTTTCAAGTAGAGTGTTCTTCTTATGTTGACTGGTATAGCATCATGTATCGGTTTCACCTCTTCATCATTAAACAAGCAACCATCCTCCATGCTCAATCTCCACTGGTTGACATCAATGACAACTTAATGCCAAAATGCCAACAATCTCCCCCTTTGGCATTGATGTCAAATTCTCACAATCCACTCCACATTGGTTCATTTCTCCCCCTTTGACATAATGACAAAGGGTACTTGCGCACTCCCCCTTTGATCCATACCATGCTCCCCTTGAGCCACATAAACCTTCCTAGGCATATGATACAACTCCTAACTTGTGTCGGAGGTACTCAAACATGCTTACTGGTAGTGGTTTGGTGAAAATGTCTGCTAATTGTTCACCAGTAGGAACATAGTCCATTCTTACCTCTTGTCCTTCAACCTTCTCTCTGAGGAAGTGGTATTTGATTGCAATGTGTTTTGTTCTGAAATACATGACCGGATTCTTTGCTATGTTGATTGCACTCGAATTGTCACACTGGATGAGAATGGGATCAGTGATGTCCACTTGGATATCTTTGAGAGTCTGCTTCATCTAAAGCACCTAAGAGCAACATGTAGTAGCAACAATGTACTTAGCTTCAGCAGTAGATAGGGAGACTGAGTCCTGCTTCTTGCTATGCCATGAGACCAATCGGTTGCCCAGAAAGAATGCACCACCACTTGTGCTCTTTCTATCATCAATGCATCCTGCCCAGTCAGCATCAGTGTATGCTTCCAAAATAAAATTTCCTTGTTTAGGATACCACAAACCATAGCTGAGTGTTCCTTGTAGATACCTAAAAATTCTACTAATAACATTCATATGTGACTGCTTTGGTGCAACTTGAAATCTGGCCACCATGCATACTGCCTGAACAATATCTGATCTTGAAGCAGTTAGATATAGTAGACTGCCTATCATGGATCTATACAAAGTCTGATCCATTACTGGTGATTCATCATTCTTACTCAATTTGCTGCCAGTCACCATGGGAGTACTTATGGTTTGCAATCTTCCAATTGGAATTTCTTCAGCATCTCCTTTGGATACTTGACTTGTGAGATAAAGATTCCTTTATCTTCCTATAGTATCTGCAAGCCAAGGAAGTAAGCCAATTCACCAAGCATTGACATCTCAAATTCTGACTGCATCTAATCAACAAACTCTTTGCAGAGAGTATCCTTGTTGCCACCAAAGATGATATCATCTACATACACAACCACAATAATCATGCGATTCCCATCTTTCCTTATGTACAAATTGTTGTCAGCACTTCCCTTTTTGAATCCCCGCTCCTTTAGATACAGATCCAATCTTGAGTACCATGCTCTGTGGACTTGCTTTAAACCATATAGAGCTTTCTTTAACCGACATACAAATGTTGCATCATCATGCAATAGAAATCCTTCTGGTTGCTTCATGTATACTTCTTTTTCTAAATTTCCATTTAGAAAAGAAGATTTTACATCCATTTGGTACACTTTGTAACCCTTGTACGCAAAGTAAGCTAGAAACATCCCGATTGCTTCTAATCTAGCCACTGGTGCAAATGTTTCTTCAAAGTCAATCCCTTCTACTTGAGAGTATCCTTTGCACACTAGTCTAGCTTTATGCCTCACAACCTTACCCTATTCATTCTTTTTGTTCCGGTAGACCCACTTTGTGCCAATGATGTTCTTGTCTTCCGGTCTAGGGACTAATTCCCAAGTCTTGTTCTTCTTAATCTGGAGCATTTCTTCTTCCATGGCATCCATCCATTCTTGTCTCTTGCTAGCCTCAATGAAATTTTTGGGTTCGACTTCAGTCATGAGGCATAGGTTGACTTGTTCATCATTTCGGGCAAGTCTTCTTCTACTCTACACACCATCACTCTTATTTCCCAAAATTTTCTCTTCTAGATGATTCAACTGTACATATTAGTTGGGAACCTTCTAAGGTGCTGCTTCTGGTTCAGTCTCAGACTAAAATTCATTATTCTTATCATCAAAATCATCATACTAGTTAATGTGTGGTTGACATCCTTTGTGCATATCCTCATCAACTCTTACATGCACACTTTTAATGATTCTTCTTAGTCTTTTATTGTAGCATTTGTAGGTCTTGTTGTTTGATGAGTAACCAAGGAAGATCCCTTCATCACTTCTAGAGTCAAAGCTTCCCAAACCATCCATATCATTTTTAATGAAGCATTTGCCTCCAAAAACTTTGAAATATTTGACTGATGGCTTCCGGTTATACCATAATTCATAAGGTGTCATCTTGTTGTTTGTTCTTAACTGAACTCAGTTCAATGTGTATGCAGCATTATGAACAACTTCTTTCCAATAGGTATCCAATGGACTGGCCTCATTCAACATAGTTCTGGCCATCTCCTTGACTGTCCTATTCTTCCTTTCTACCACACCATTTTGTTGTGGTGTTCTAGGAGCAGAGTATTGCCTTCTAATTCCATGTTTTTCACAATAATCTTCAAATTCATTTGATGTGAACTCTCCACCCCTGTCTGATCTTAGACATTTTAATTTATACCCACTTTCCTTTTCCACCATCTTCTGAAAGATCTTGAATATTTCAAATGCTTGTGATTTATCTTGCAGAAAGGTGACCCATGTCATCCTTGAGTAGTCATCAATGAAGAGAATAAAGTATCTTTCACCGACAAGTGCTCTTGTTCTAGTTGGACCACACATATTTGTATGCACAATTTCAAGTGGCTTTGAGGTGTTGTGCTCTTTTGTCCTGAAACTTACTCTTATTTGCTTGCCTTTTACATATTCATCACAAAAAGTGTTTACTGGTTTGATGATGGGTGGAATATTCCTCACACACCCCTTTTTGCTTACTACAACTAAGTTATCAAAATTTATGTGGCCTAATCTTCTGTTCCACAACCAAATTTCATCTACTTGTCCTAACATACATTGGGACTCATAGCATTCCTTCAGATTATAAACATTTCTATCGGTTCTCTTTCCTTATGCCACAACTTTACCGGTACTATCTTTCTTTATCTGACAACTAGTTGAGTCAAAGGTGAATTTGTAACCTTTGTTGCACATCTGACTCACACTCAGCAGGTTATGTTTGAGGCCTTCCACATAATATACATCATGTGCCTTCAATTTTCCATCAATGCTTAGTGTTCCTTTTCCCTTTATTTTGATGGAGGAATTATCTCCAAACCTTACTGACCCACCATTCCACTCTTCAAGATTAATGAATTTTCTTTTGTCACCAATCATGTGGTTTGAGCAACCACTATCTACCTCCCATAGATTTTTCCTTTCAGCATGCAAGGCAGTTTGCACTATAAGACTTGATTCTGCCTTTTCCTTTCTTTTTCAAGTCAAGGGTTGTAGCTTCATTGATCCTCTTAGTTTATTCCAGTTGCAGCTTCAAGTCAGATATGATTTGACCAGATTCTTCCAGAGACTGCTTCAAGAGATCTTGTTCATCTACTACAACAAGCTTAACTCTCTTGATTTCTCTTCTTGTTTTACTTAATTCTTCAAGTGCACTAATAAGTTCACACTCCAAATCCACTTCAGCCTCAACATCCTCTTCTTCCTCATCTTCAACAGAAGGTTTGTCAAATGCCATGAAAAGATTTACTTTTTATGTGGTTCTCATGGTCATCATCTTTGATGCATCCTCAATGGTATATAAGTTGTTTTGGTTTTGTTAGTCTCTTCTTCCCTGTCGGTAGTCATTCCTTTCTCTGTCTTTTCTGGTAAGTCTTCTGAACTCTCTTGACTCATCTCCACCGGTTTCTTTGTGAGGACAACTTGCAGCGAAGTGTCCTACCTTCCCACAGTTGAAGCACTTAAGTGGTAGCTTTCCTTTGTACCGGCCTAATCCTCTTTTTAGCTTCCTGACAAAGTTGGCTATTTCAGCATTAGAGTCTTCACTGGATTCTTTATGAGTAACAACTTCTTTCCCTTTTTTGGTGGTGTTGAAAGAAGCTTCTTTTCTTGAGGAAGTCTCACCGGTTGTTCTCATCTCATAGGTTGTTAGGGAACCAAATAGTTCATCCATAGTAAAAGTCTTCAGATCCTTGGCTTCTTCTATGGCTAACACTTTAGTATCATATTTGGGAGTGAGAGATCTAAGTATCTTTTTGACAAGAATTTCATCTGCAATCTCTTCACCAAGTCCTCTAATAGTATTCACAGTTTCATCAAATTTGTGAAGGTAATCTACAATTTTTTCATCATCTTTCATTTTGATGCTTTCAAGTTGGCTCCTTAGAGTTTGCAGTTTGGCTTCCTTGACCTTTGCATCTCCCTCAAACAACCTTTGCAACTTGTCCCATGTTTAATTTGCTGAAACACAGTGCATGACTTTGACAAATTCATTATCGGACATCCCACTCAACATGGCATGTTTAGCCTTTGCATTATTTTCATACTCCTTATTTGCATCCGGATCAGTGGGAGGAGTATTAGGAACAACATACCCATTCTTGACTGACATCCATACATCAAAGCCAAGAGATGAAATATATGTCTCCATTCTTCTACTCTAGAAGCCATAGTTAGATCCATCAAACATGGGGACTTTTGAGGAAGCAGACTCACTTCTTGCCATTGTGCTCAAAGTCCATAATCTACCCAAGGTTTAGAGATAACCAAGAACTTAGCTCTGATACCAATTGTTGAACACATAATACCACTGAGAGGGGGGTGAATCGGTGGTTCCTAAGTTTTCCTTTTTGATCTAACTTGAGAATATCAATTATGTACTTAATCACTTAAACAGTCAAACTGGTAATACAAGAAAGAAAGCCAAAGTGACCATACACATACGAGTAACTCACAACACCATATTTACGAGGAAAACCCAATATGGGAAAAACCTCGGTGAGAAAAGTTGCTGAAGACTACTACTTCAATCCAACCTCACTGGTAAAACATTGATTTACAAAGATTTTGGGCACCAACCCTTATGCCAAGCTTCAACTTGGTGATGTATATTGAAATACTATTTGAATACAATTAAAGCTTCTTGTTGCAAATGAATTATGCAACTCTTGAATCAATTAACTCTTGTTATCTCTCTCTCCTTTTCACACACAGTCTCTCAATGCACTCTGTCACACTAGGATGCTACTTGATCTTCCACACCTTACAGGTTAGGCTCAACTACCTGACTATGAAGCTACTAGTAGAATCCTCTCATTGGTTTGTTTGCTTACTCATATTGTAACTTGATAAGAACCCCTTCTCAAGTTTTCTTCTTTCTTACTCTAGCTTCTATCCTCTGCACAATCTTCTCAACAACATCATTTTCTTCTGTCCATAGTTCCCCTTTCTTATCAGATGATTTCCTGCCAAAAAGTAATTCAAAGTTTTGATGGTTAGGCTTTCCTCACCATCTACAAGGAAACCCAAATCCAATCAGATCTTGAAAGACCTGATCACCTCAATGTCCATCTATTCATCTCTGTCATTTCAGCACCTTTTAATACATGTTTTTCAGACAAGGGAAACACAATCCATTATATAGATCTACATCTGTCAAATTGCTATTAATGCCTCTTTTGTTTCCTTCTCAAGGTATTCTTTCAATCCAATCTTCTTGCTTCGATCCAAGCGCCAACTGCTCCCCTGATTTTCCTCTATCATTCCTTCTTCCTCGAGCCGCATTCAGTCTGATGCAATCCCTTGATTTGTGGTTCCTTCATTAATGGCAAATATTTGTTTCATCAACTCTGTGGATGAAGCTTCACCAACCATACCCTACTTGCCACCTCAGCTTCACACGGCCTCCCAATACGCAGTCGGTCTGACAAACACATACCCGTAAAACCTTTTGCTAGTAGAGTGTTCTTCTTCTGTTGACTAGTATAGCATCCTATACCGGTTGCACCTCTTCATCATTAAACAAGCAACCATCCTCCATGCTCAATCTCCACCGGTTGACATCAATGACAACTTAATGCCAAAATTCCAACAGTACTTTTTTTCTACTTACAAAGCTATCCATTTAGATTTTAAATTGGAGCCAAAATAGCTAAACTAGGGCATTAGGCATCATATTCTAGGAGGTATATGGCACTAGGCACCATAGGCTTGTCATTTTGGACCAAAACAAAGGTCACTAATTAGAGGATTACACTTAGCTTTTGGAAGTGGCCATGAACTCAACCGAATTAGGCATTAATTAGGGGCATGAGGTATAACCACCAAAGCAATCCCAAAATGAGTGTAAAATTGTAAAGGTATATAATTTATGACACTGTAAAGGTATATAATTTATGACACTAAATTATAACCTTATATTTACATTGAACATATATACAATATCTGTAAGTCAACCAAACCCATTTTCTTTAAACTAAATGTGTAGTCATCTTGGTTCTAAAGCCAAAATGTTATACCAAGAGTAGGATCACATTGTGTGTTACCCAAAATAAAAATAACTAGTTCCAAATAACCTTCACACAATTCCTACAACTAGCACACCTTAACTTCCACTAGTGCATCTATTAAAAACATCAACATAGTCAACCAACTAGCATAATGAGCACTTTGTCACTTCTATCTTTATGTCCACTTGACCAAATCCTCTAAAAATCTAGAATATTTGCCATATGAAAATTTATACTTGCAAACTATAATCCATAACTCTCAATGGTATTAGAATATGGATCCAAACACCATGACAATGCAAGTAGGTGCACATACTATTTTTTAGCAATAGCCCTTAGAAACCTATCACACACACTTCCAAATATTTGCAAACATGCTAACCAATTAAAAAAAAATGAGACTAGAACACAATGATAAAATTAAGAGAGCTATAAAACATAATTGACTCTTTCCTTTAGATGCTTTTAATGTCATGATAGAAGTAATTACAAAATTGTCAACCTATCGGATACCTTGACATCAATGACAATATTGATTACACATTTGACATCAATGGCAACACTATTCCCGACAATATCCCCCTTTTTTTATTGATGGAAAAAAACAAAATTCTCCTCTTATGACTAATACTCCTCTTTGTCAATAAGCATTGTCTAACATGCATTTTGTCTGTCTCTCCTTTGACATCAATGCAAAAGGGACACTTGAATCATTCCACTAAGACTTAATCTCTCCCTTTTTGAAATAATCCATGCGCTAAAAAAAATTTACTTCACTAAAAGACCACTATTTCTACTTGAGGTAGGTTGTCAACACTCCCCCTGAACCTATACTTCCTCTTAAATTAAAAAGGAGAGAGATATATCTCTCATCTTTTTCCTAAAATACTCAAAAGTATTATCATAATGTGCCTTTTGTACCATGGCCAAATTTTATATTTTTGTCCCAAAAGGCATTTTATTTCCTTGATTTCATTGAGGTCATCACATTCTATGTTGCAACTATTTATAGTACTTTCTTCTCTCATTTCACATTCTTTCGCATTGGATAAAGCATTATTACTAGATCCACCACTCTTCTCAATTTGAACATGTAAAGTGGTATGAGTAGATGGTGATCTTTAAGAATTTTGTTCCTCTTGCTTCCTTTACCACACCTTCTTAGACTCATTTATTTGATCAATAGAGGTTCTTTCATTTTTATCCAATTTAGAGGCCTTTAGAAAATCTTCTACAATGTCTTGCAATATATCCAAAATTGTTGCGCTTGCAACAAATGACATTGAAATAAAACAAAGGAGAAAATTCATTTATGCACATGAAATTGTTCTTCCTTATAGGAAATCTTCTACAATCTATTGTCATATGCCCCTAATGATTACAATTAAAAATGTGTACCAAAATATGTGTCAATCAAATTAAAACTCTAAATACACCAATGAGACTAAATTGAAAGCAAATTTAAGAGAAAGGAAATTCAAACTCGACCCTCTTATGAATGTCTCATTGTCCTCTATCTCCAAGGATTTATCAAGTAATATTAGCTATCAGATTGATGCACTTGTGGCTTTTAAAATGACAACCTAGAGAACAAGATTGAATGCAAATGCAAGAAATTCTTCCTAAAATGTATGATATTAATCTAGATGAGATGCAATTTAATCTACATTATGTTAGAATTCTCTCTTGATCTATGCTAGATGATAAAGGCTATGCTATGTTATGCAAAATGCTCAAAGATTTCTTGTTAATCACTAAAAAAATGCTTAAATGTGCAATGCTCTCTATTCTTAATAGCTACTTAACCTTTGATTTGTGAAAATGAGAGTTTATTTATAGATTCTCCAAGGGTCATGTCCTAGGTGGCAAAGATGGACGATCAAGATTCGATTTGAGAAGATAAAGGGTTGGAGATGGAGAAGTTAGAGAGAAAAGTGGATCATGTTTCCCTATGAGGAACCAAGTGCTACGTGGAGGATGGAGAGGAAAAAAGAAATGCCAAGTGTCATCCCAGTTGGTTGTAATGTCACGTGTCTCTTCAATTTGTTGAAGATATCTGTGCAATTAAATATTTAAGAATATTTAATTATATGAGACATGTTGATGTGGCATGATAAGATGAGTTGTTAAATGATGTGGAAATGATTTTAGGATAAGAAGAATAAATGTCATGAATCATATAAATAAATTAAAGAATTTATTTATAGATAGAGGAATTAGGCATTAATTGAATAGTGTGTATTTAATTAATTTTCTCAAGCCAATTTTAGGTGTATACAAAAAGAATAACCAAAAAAATAATGATTGCACATGGTACTGTACACTAGTCCTCCTATATTTCATCTTCCAAATCTCCTCTTCTATTTGTGAACATGAATGAAACTTTCATCTTCCTTCTCGTTGTATTTAGTCACTTTGAACTAATTAGATCATGAAATTATAGAGCCATACTCATTTGGATCTTCTGCACTTGTCCTCCTAGAATGCTCAGTAGCATTACTGATATGATTTTTATTGAATCAAATATCAGTCTCGATGTGGAGTTCTCTTTGACTGCATATAAGCTCATCTAGGATCTTAGTACTCTTTTCAAAATTTAAATTCTTGCTTAGGTAATTGTTTTCTTTGTCCAAATATTTTCCCAAGAATACCACTTTTTCTTTAAGTCTTTCATATTCCTTCTCGTTGGTCTTTATTTGTTATGTCACAATTTCTTCTTTTTTCTTCTTCTAATTGAAGTTTCAAATCTATGATCAACTTATCTAATTTTTATTTGATTTTGATGTCCTCTGAGATTTGTAATCCTTGTTTCACAATGCTTGCCTTAAGATTATTGATCTCCATGTCAACACAATGAAATTGTTCTTTAAGATCCATTTCAAGCTCTTCTTCTTCATTTCCTAAAAACACATTCTCTGTATCCCTTGTTAGCATTTGGCATAACTGATATAGATAAGGTGATACAGTTTAAGTCTGATGATTGCACCGGTAAAGGATAGAAGTCTATTTGTGATGAAGAGATTGAGATTTTGTGATTAGATGACATGATCAGTTATTTGTGTTGTCATTGATGGCAACTGATGTCAAATGGTGATTACTCATGTTCCTAATGTTTTGTTTTGTCATCTAAGTGATTCGGTTTATCGGAAGATAAGGTTTACTGGTGGAGAACTGAAGTTTGTGAAATAGGACTTTAACCAGTAAAGAAGAGATATTTTGATTGAATAGGATGATCAGTGATGATTGGTGATTTGCAATTTCGACGGTGACCTTGTATCATGGAAAGGTGTATCTGACCGGAACCAAAATTTGTGAAGATTACCGGAAGGAGTGTTTCAAATTTCTGATGAAGTTTTGCTAAGTTTTTATTAGGGTTTAACACCGGTGAAGAAATCATCAAACTGGTATTGATTTATGTTATGGTGATGATCGACAACAAGTCTACATAAAGGTGGTAACACGACACAACCCGCATGAAATGTTTGATTGTTGTTTTGGCACAATTCAAGGAAGAATTTCTTAGGAAACGGCAAAACGCTTAGTAGAGTGTTTTAAGGTTTTGACTTTGGTACAGATTGGATTTTCATGATGGGTTACGATCAACCAACTGTTATATTGCATTGTAATTTGATGTAATGATTAGTTATCAATATGTGATTATCTCATATGATTTGTATTGTAAATTCTTGATGTAATTAGGGTTTAGTGGTCGACCTAGTTGAGTTGGCTATTTAGGATGGCATAGTTGATGTTTATGATGTCGATGGTCTTAGAGAATGTGTTGAGCCTTCCAAGTGAAGTGTGAGATTTTCCTAAGAGTTTTAGAGTGTTGAGCATAACTGGATCCGATCAAGCAAGTAGAGAAGTTCAAGTAACAGATCATTTCTTTCACTGTTATTCCCTAACAGTTGCAACAGATTAAATCCCTTAACCAAGTAGGTCCTAACAGGCCTTAAACATTTAAGTCCCGTAACAGGGCATCTCTCAAAAGAGTGTTAAATCCTCTCACGAGGTTGATCCTAACAGACCATCAAGCTCCTAACTGGGCTGCTAGGCAAATCTCTTAACCAAGTGACTCCTAATAGGGTATGCTCCTAACAAGGCATATTGTAAGCTCCTAACAAGGCTAAGATCCTAACAGGACGTACTTCAAAAGAGTACAAATATTTGTGGGTGCCAACTCCCACCGTGGTTTTTCCCTATTTGGGTTTCCATGTAAAAATTATGGTGCTCATGTATGGAATGTTTTTCATGTGATGTCCTTGTTTATGTTTCATTTCATGCATTATTTCTAAGACACCGATTATGATGTTTTATCAAAAGCTTATCAAAGGTTACCGGTACTGATAAGAGTTGTTAGAGAAAGTATTTGATCTGATAGATGAGGTTAATGAGTTGGTAAATGACCAAATCTATATGATTTCTTAAGTGGTGAAAGAATTGATTGATGTGGTAAATGATTTGATTAATATGTTAAGAAAATCTGATAAAGAGGTTGTTAGATCTGATTAAAGAAGTTGAGATATTTGTTAAATGGTTTCAAATCTGATATAAGTTTGATTTTGGGTTTAAAGTTTCAATTGGTCTTAATACGGATTCACCCCCGCTCTTAGTATTAATCAAATCCTCATAGGATTAACAATTGGTATCAGAGCATTGGTCCTCTGTGTGCAGAAAGCCTAACCACTTGGGGGAAAGATTTTGAGGAAGTCAAGATGATGAAGAAAGAGGGTCCTAAGTTCAACAAGGATAACTACAAGATCTGGAAAGACAGAATGAAGATCTACATCAAAGGTCTTGGTGTGCAATATTGGAAGCAAGTGGAAACAACATATGTTGCTCCTACCACTACTCCCTTGACACTGGATGAAATCAAAGAGCGGCAAGATAACATGCAAGCCCTAGTAGCTACTATAAGTACTTTACCTGATTTAGAATATATTGATGTTCAAGGATTGGAAACTGCAAGTGAGGTTTGGGAAAAGTTAGATACAATCTATGGAGGAGATGAGAATGTTCAAAGAGCCAAAGAGGAAAGTTTGAGAGGAAAGTTCAATGACATGAGAATTCTTGAAGGAGAAAATATTGCACAGTATGGTTAGAGAATCAAAGAATTTGTTGGTGGCATAAAGAGCATTGGAGGTAAAATAGAAGAAGATGCTATAGTAAGTAAACTGCTTAGAACTCTTCAACCTCAGTATGCTATAAGAGTATCTACAATCCAAGAACTTAGGTCTATTTCAAAGGATAAGGTAACTATTGATTCATTGATTGGTAAGCTTACAACTTTTGAATTAAATAGTTTTGACAATAGTGTGACAAAATCTACTGAATATGCCTTTAAAGCTTTTGTTACCGGTTCATCTGCTAGAACAGGAAAAGATATATTTCAAAATCATGAGTGTAGGTCAAGTCATGGAAGTGATCGGGGAAACGAAGACAATGAAGATCAAGTGATGCAACTTGGGGCACTATTAGCAAAAATATTTCCAAGAGGCACTGGTAAGTATAAAGGAAAGCTACCTTTGAAGTGTTTCTCTTGTAGTGAAATTGGGCATATTGCTACTAACTGCCCTAATACTGATAAGAAAGAGAAGTTTAGAAGATTCAAAGGAAAGGGCAAGAAACATTGTTATGTTGTAGTAGATGAAGGTGTGACTGATGAAGAGTCTGAAGATGAACATGACAATGAGGAAATTGTGTTTGTAGATGTGAAGGAGGAACTGTTAGATGAAAAGGCACTAGTATCTCATTTGGAGAATAGTGATGAATGTATTATAGATAGTGGTTGCTCACACCACATAACCGAAGATAAAAGTAAGTTCATAACCCTTAATGAATTTGATGGAGGTGTTGTTAGATTTGGAAATAACTCTCCTTGCATGGTGAAAGGTAAAGGTTCAATTTCTCTAAATGGGAAGAGTAATGTTGATGATGTGTTTTGGGTTGATGGTCTAAAGAATAATCTTTTAAGTGTTGGTCAACTCAATGATAAAGGTTATTTGTTTGAGTTTAAAAGTGGAGTCTGCAAAATTATTGGAGGTAATGGTGAACTGATTGCTACCCGAAAGCAAACTAGAGGTAACTTATTCCATTTGAATAGTAATATTAATAATTGTCTGGTTGCAAGAGTGGAAGATAGTTGGTTATGGCATACAAGATGTTGTCATTTTAATTTTGATAAGTTGGTCAAGTGTTGTAAGAGGATTACCCCAACTTGTCAAAAAGGATAGTGTGATATGCAAAGATTGTCAAATCGGTAAGATGACCTCTATTTATTCAAGAGCAAGAATTGTATTTCTAAGAATAATTTAGAATTGGTACATATTGATCTTTGTGGCCCTATGAGAACAAAGAGTTATTACGGTGATAGGTATTTCATAATTTAAACCGATGAGTGTTCTAAAACGATGTGGGTGACATTTTTGAAGGAGAAATCAAAAGCATTTAGTAAATTTTAATCATTTAAAGCTCTGGTTGAGAAGGAAATCGGTAAGAACCTAAAGTGTTAAAGATCAGACTGAGGAGGTGAATTCACATCTGATGAATTTGTTAAGTATTGTGATGAACAAGGTATCAAGAGACGGATGTCTGCTCCGAGGACACCACAATAGAATGGCATAGCAGAAAGGATAAACAGAACAATAGTTGAAGCTGCAAGAACCATGCTATTACTGGGTAACGTATCCAAAATGTTTTGGAGAGATGCGGTTAGTACTATTGTATACACTTTAAACCAGGTACTAGTAAAGATAGGTAACAATAAGACACCCTATGAGCTATGGTATGGAAAAACACCTTGTGTAAGTTATTTTAAAAAATTTGGAAGTCAATGTTTATTAAGAGAGATAACTACACTGAGAAATTTGATGCAAAATCTGATGAAGGAATTTTTCTTGGTTACTCTTCTAAGAGTAAGGCATATAAATGTTAAAATAAGAGAACTAAGAAAATTGTTGAAAGTGCTAATGTAAAATTTGATGATCTATCTGATAAGTCTAAAGGTACAAGCAAATCAGAATCTAAAAAGGATGATAATGAGGAAAAACTTGTGATCATTGAACCAAAGGCAAAGAATAATGAAGAACCGACAAATGCAAAATTAGATGCTCAACCGACAAGCGATGACAATGAGGAAGAAGACGAAGAACTTGATACAGAAGATGCAGAACTGGCATAGGCAATACCTAGACATGTTAGATTGAACCATTCACAAGAGAATATAATTGGTGATAAGAATGCAGGTGTGCAAACCAAGAGAAAGACCCGAGAGAACTCATGTTTGATATCTACAATAGAACCCAAGACAGTTAAGGAAGCACTAAAAGATGATGATTGGGTGAATACAATGAATGAAGAATTAGATCAAATTGAGAAGAATCAGACATGGTCACTTGTTCCTAGACCAGAGGATAAGAATGTAATTGGAACAAAATGGATCTTTAGGAATAAATTGGATGAAGAAGGAAAAATTGTAAGAAACAAGGCGAGGTTACTCTACAAAGGGTATGCTCAAGAAGAAGGTGAGGACTATGGTGAAACATTTGCACCTGTTGCTAGATTAGAAGGAGTAAGGATGTTGATGGAATTTATTGCATATAAGGGATTCAAAGTTTATCAAATGGGTGTCAAATCAGCGTTTCTAAATGGGATTCTAGAAGAAGAAGTATACATTGAACAACCGGATGGATTTTCCTTGACTAATGATAAAGACACAGTGTGTAAATTGCATAAAGCACTATATGGTCTAAAGTAGGCACCGAGAGCATGGTATGAGAGATTAAATGCACATTTGATCAAAATTGGAGTCCAACGTACCATTGAGGACAACAACATTTATTTGAAGACTGGTGGAGGTAAGATGTTGATAGCAGAAGTGTTTGTAGATGACATAATTTTTGATGGAAATGATGATATGTGTATGGACTTTGCTGATATAATGAAAAAGGAATTTTAAATGTCTCTAATCGATGAAATAAAGTTCTTTATTGGCTTACAGGTCCAACAAATGGATGGTAGTATCTTTATTTGTCAGACCAAGTATATAAAAGAGGTATTGAAGACTTTCGGCATGGAAGACTGCAAATCGGTAGAAACACCAATGGCGACAAGCTACAAGTTGTCAAAGCGAGATGATTGCTCTACTATTAGTGAAAAAGAGTACAGATCTATGATTGGCAAGCTACACTATGTTGTTCATAGCAGACCAGACATTTCTCATGTTGTTGGATTAGTGGCTAGATTTAAAAAGAGCCTAAGGAGAGTCACATGGTGGCTGTGAAGAGAATTTTTTGATATCTCAAAGGCACAGTAGACTATGGTTTATGGTATCCGTATAAAGGAGATTTTACTTTGGATGTCTTTACGGATGCTGATTGGGCAGGTAATGTGGATGATTGGAAAATCATAATTGGTGGAGCTTTTCTACTTGGTGGAAGATTACTGGAATGGACGAGCAAGAAACAAACTTGTGTTTCTGAATCTACAGCTGAAGCAGAGTATGTAGCTTCATCCATGAATTGCACGTAGGAAATCTATGAGACGTGCTAGAAAGATTCAAGATAGATATGCCTGAAATGGTGACTATCTATTGTGATAATACAAGTGCAATAAATATTTCTAAGAGTCTTGTACTTCATTCTAGAACCAAGTGCATTGAATTGAAGTATCACTTCCTAAGAGAAAGAGTTCAAGAAAAACATGTGAAAATGGAATATGTGAAGAGTAAAGATCAGTTAGATGATATCTTTACTAAGCCCTTACCGAAGGCTACCTTTGAGTTTCTTAGAGGTAAACTAGGGGTTAGACCCCTACACTGGAAGAACTAGAATGTTGTTGATGCATCAATACTGTGGATTGTTGGCATTTTTTATGATGATGTTGTGATTGTCATTGGTGGACACACACTTTCTTTTAGATCACTTTTGTATGTATGAGTTATGCTCAATCGGTATTTGTTCCAACCGGTATTATGTATTATAGTCTTTAGACTATCGGTGTTTTGCAGAAAGTGTTTACCAATCTCAAGCAGTATGAAGACCCAAAGCAGTATGAAGACCTCAAGCGCTTCAAGGATCTCAAGTAGAATGAAGGAACTAAAGCGGCAGTTATCATTTTCCCAGTCTTCATTTTTGACAACTGATAATCGGTAAAATGTATGAATCGGTATTACTTTGTGATGAGTTACCAACCGATATTTTTGTGATGAGTTACCATCCACCGACACTTTGGCGGTGATTTTGTGTCGTGTTACAAAATGTGTCTAGAT
This sequence comes from Cryptomeria japonica, assembly GCF_030272615.1. Taxonomy (NCBI): domain Eukaryota; kingdom Viridiplantae; phylum Streptophyta; class Pinopsida; order Cupressales; family Cupressaceae; genus Cryptomeria; species Cryptomeria japonica. The sequence continues at coordinate 670,250,906 of NC_081415.1, read as the reverse complement.
GCATTGAACCTAAGAACTTGCAATGTAATCCTATTGGACCGACATGAAATCAGATTCCTTTTTAAGGACATCATGTCTAGGGTTTTAGGTGTAGTTAGGGTTTTAAGGTGGTTGATGAGGTTTTTGTATCTGGGATCTTAGAAGAGAAGATCTAGTTTGTGTGGAGTAACAGAGTGTGGATATACTGAAGATTGAAGTAATGTTGAAATGCATTAACAATGAGCTATCATGGATCTAACCAAGCAGACTGTGCTATTTGCTAGATCACTCACTTGTTGATTACTCACATCTTTGACAAGTCTGAAACCCTTAATCGGGTAGGCCTAGAAAAGCCTTTGTAAATCCTCTAACAAGGTGGTTCACAACTGTGGATTTGAAATACTCTCATAAGGTAGTCTTTAATCGGACTTATCTCCTAACAGAGATTGAGATTCCTAACAGGATTTGTTCTGGTGAAGAACATTGTATGACCTTAACCGGTCTGGTTTCTACTCTGCAGATAGTTACTTGTGAGTCTTAGCTCACCATGGTTTTTCCCATTTGGGTTTCCACGTCAAAACTTCTTGTGTTATGGTGTTTGTGCTCTTTTGGGTGAATGCTTTATTTGATGTTTGGTTTGCATTTGTCTTAACCGATTTGTTAGTAAATATGTTTTACCGGTTGACTGCTAAACTGTTTAAGTGTTTGAGTTTAGTAATTTTTTGTATACTAATTCACCCCCCCTCCCTCTTAGTATTCATCAATTGGTATCAGAGCCAACCTTTCTATAAGTTTAACCACTTGGAAGGAGATATGGGGGAATACACTATGAGGGAACTTACTCATAGTCTCACTCAGACTAAGAAAGCCTATGATGAGCTCAAAGTCAAGTATAAGGCCTCTCTGGCAAAAAGAAGAGAGCACACTGAGAAACTGATGGAGCTAACTGAAAATAGTTCTTCTGATGAAGCAGACATGGAAGCCCTAGTTGAAGAAGTTGAAAAACTAAATGAGTCTAATGCCAACCTAAGAAGGGAACTGGAAGGACTGACTATCAGAATGTGTCAAGAGCTTGAGAACCGAAGGAAAACTGAAGATCTGGTAAAAGACAAAGATCATCAGATCTCCAAGTTGAAGCAAGGAATGAGTGCACTTACTGCTCATCTCCAAGAAAGTAAAGTGGAAAAAGAAGAAATGCAAGGTGAACTAAACATGGCTATTTCTAAGAATGTAACCTTGAAGGAGTCCAATGCTTCTATTATCAAGGAACTCACTGAGTCAAAAGAGATACTTGCCAAATTCAATCAGAGTGCTGCTAAGTTAGAGAAAAAGCTTGAATCAGCAAAACCGGTAAAGAATAATAATGGACTTGGTTTCTGTGAGTATGAGGAAGGTGAAAACTTTGGAACAAAAGATGTAGCATCAAAGAAGCAAAAGTTAAAACCTGTTTTCTTTAATTGTGTCAAGGAAGGACATACTACTAATGTATGCAGAAATAAGGCTTACAATAATTTTCCTTACTTTCTAAACAATAAGCCTAGATCCAATAGATTCAATGGAAATTGTTATGCATGCAACAAGTTTGGGCATAGAGCATTTGAATGCAGGTCTGTCATGCAAAACATCAGAAGGTATCCTCAAAGGAGTCAAGGAGTTTTTCCTAAACCCTCTGTGAACCGGAATCCAAACCAGTTTAATACCTATAATCATCAATCAGGTAGTGGTGGCTATCAAGCGGCAACCGGTCAAAGAGGAAATTGCTTGATCTGTCATGGTCATGGTCACACTGTTGCAACATGCATAAGGAAGAATGGAAACATGAATAATGGACCATAGAGAGCACCTGGAATGGTATGCTATCATTGCAACAAATCGGGTCATACAGCAAGAATCTGCAGGATGAGAAAGAATATATTAGATGATATACTGGTCACTTCCGAAGGAAAGATTGATGTTGAAACTATTCAAGTGGATATGAAGAAAACCTGGAAAAAGAAACCAGAAGAAGTGTCACAAGAAGAACTGGTTTCTGTACCTATTGTGGAAATCTCTGAACTGGCAAACTAAGCTTCAGAAAAGCTTAGGGAGAGAAAATCGGTGAAATATTTGGTGCCACCGGTCTACACCAGTAAAAGACCTTAACCGGTATGTGTTACCTATCAATCGGCAGAAGACCGGAAACAGTAAAAGGCAAATTAGGGTTTATGCCCTAATGGTGGAGCATTATTATGCTAGGTGAAGAATTCTTTTAAATGGGATTTTCAAATCATTTTCACTTGTCAGTTTGCGAGCGAAGAAATTTTCAAGTGCAGAGCGACAAAAGGAAAATTGTCTTGTGATTCATAGAGATTTCAAAACTTTAGAAGAAGAATTCGGAGATAGTATCAATCAGTCAAGTAAAGAATACAAAGTGGTAATCCAGCAACCGAAGAAGTGTGTGGCGAAGCTGAAGTTGCAAACCCTAAATTGCAGATTTCTGAAGGTATTTATTGAAATTCTTGTTTATCCACTTATCATGGCTTATGCATCACACTCCAGTTCTAGTGCACCTATTGATCCAGTAGATTTCATCCAACAGAAGGTGAAATACAATGCCCTATCCTAGATACTCTCTGGAGTTATAGTAGAAGGTGATATTTTATGGTATATTGATTGTAAACTAGAAGACCTAGGATCACTAGTAATCCATTCCCAGCTAGGTCTGTTTTGCGGGGATGACAAGAAGATAGAACCCGAATATAGCATTCAGGAAAGGAAGAAACTTCACAATGTGGTGTACTTTCTTGAAGAGTTTATAGAAGATCACATTTGCATCATTCTGAGTATAATTCATGGCGATAAAATGTATCTTGAGAGAACACATGATATAACACTAAAGCTATTCATGGCGTCACTAGTTTCTGCAACACTAGTGAGGTGTCAGCCCTAAGGAAAGTCATCAAGACCGAAAATGACCAAGCTCACCGGTTCTGTGAGCGACCAATGGGGAATGACCATCAATACCATCAAGGATGATCTTGTCAAGTATACTTGTATGGTGATAGGATACTGGACATTCTATGCTAACAGAATTAACTCTGTCTCTGCTGCAGCGATAAATGTCACCTACAGGATGATTATGGAAGATGCCTCATTTGATTTATGCACCTGTATGCAAAGGCAACTTCTGGTGAACCCGAAGTCTATTAAACAGAATAATGCCTTAAGATTTAAATTTGGACAACTGTTGGTAGAATTGTTTTTCTACTTTCAAGGCTATTTCCTAGGAGTCGGTGATATCCAATGGTCTGCTGACCAACTGGTTACCAAGCAAATTAGAGAAAGCCTCCAAGCGGTAGGAACCGATTATCTTGAAGTATTGAACAAATACTTTGATGAGTTTAAGTGAAAGATGAGCCAGCGGATGAGGATATCTGGTGATATTATCAAGAAGTATGAAGAGGAAATCTTCTTTACCATCCGAGTAGATGAGTGCATAATGGAGGCGATTGAGCCCAGAAAAGAAAAAGTGGAACCCATGGGATATGAGATAATGTATGACATGCTAGACAGGTATACCTATACCCTACTTGCCTCACCTCTTGATCCTAAGAAGAAGAGAACTGACACCTATCTAGAAAGGGTAACATTGGTTGAAGAACCTTCAGTAAAGAAGGGAAAGGCAGTGCCATCTGTATCAGCACCGGTTACCTCAGCAAGTCCTAAAGTGACCAAGTGGTCACCGACAAAGAAGAAACCGGAAATTGCAATCGCCAAGGTATTTGAGAGGAAGCGGAAAACCAAAGGCAACACACCAAACTCTAAGGACACAGAACCTGAAGAACAACCTAAGAAGACTAGGCAAACAAGGAAAAAGTCAAAGACAACTAGCAATGAACCGGCATCGTCAGCATTGGTAAATATTGACATTTCCTCTTACAAACCATTGACACATTGTCAAAGAACCATCAAGAATATTAGGAGAAAAGTGTTGAGTGATTTAACAGATTATATTGATGATTTTAATGATAATGAAAAGGAGGAAGTTGAACAGGAAATTATTCAATATCTATGTATTAATGACCGGTTGCCATCAGAAATTAGATCTGTGACACCAGATTCTTTATACAATTCTTTAGATAACAAATGGTGCATTTCCATAGAAAAGGAACAAGAAATAAGAGAGGAAATATTTGCACACTATTTTCTTGATGTGTCAAATTCAGAACTTTATGAAGTTATGGAAAAGTACAAAGGCCTCTTCTTCATGAGAAGAAGAAGACTCTTGTTATTGGAAGGGAAAGTCCCTGAAGTGGTAAAAGATACCCACTCACATGCCAAAGCTGCTCTAAGATTGCACCAAGTGTCAGAAGACAACAAGAAGGCTGAACAAGAACCAGAAACTAGAAAATTGGATGAGGTGTATGACAGTGAAGGAGAACCGGTCACTGAACACATGGACCCTATTGACATTGATGCTTTGGATAGTGAAAATGCCACTTCAGATATAGCAAAGGAAAAGGATGACAAAGATTAGGAAGAAGAGAAGAGGAGAAGAAGAAATAGGAGGAAGAGAAGAGAAAAGAAGAAGAGAAAAAGAAACAAGAAGAGGAGAAGAGAAAAGAGGAAGAGAAGAGGAAACAAGCAGAAGAGGAGGAGAAAAAATAGGAGGAGAAGAGAAAAGAGGAAGAAAAAAGGAAACAAGAAGAGGAGAAGAAGAAAAAGGAAGAGGAGAAGAAGAAACAGGAAGAGGAGAAGAAGAAAGAAGAAGAGAAGCTAAAAGAAGAAGATAGAAAGAAGGAAGAAGAAAAGAGAAAGAAAGAAGCAGAGGAGCAAAAGAAGGCTGAAGAGGAAAAGCAAAGAACCAAAGAGAAGGAGGAAGTGGCAAAGAGCACACAAGTGGAGATCCCAAAGGCAACCAGTGGTCAAGCTAAACCGGCTGACATCACCAGTCCCATTGACCTCCAATCTACAAATGAATCGGAGCTGCTGCAAAGCATTGAGCTTGCCCAAGAGCAACTGGAAGCTCTAAGGAGGAAAAAGGAGCAAGATGTTATTCAAACTGCGGTGGAAACTCTTACCATTTTGATTCCCAGTACCAACCTCCCAAGTACCGATTCCTCTCTGGCCCAACTAAAACTTTTATGCACAGTTGTAGAGGACCAGGTACAATGCCTAGAAGATGTTGCTGAAGCCAATGCACAAAAGAAGCATCAAAAGGCACTCAACACTACCTTAGTGAAGAAATTAAACGAGCTCTGATCTAAACTTCAAAAAACGCAGAAGGACATAAGAGATGCTCTGGATGAGGGGAAACTATTGCTAAGTAAGATAAGCCAACCCCATCTATTTTGTGATGATGTGCTTGCACATAAGGAAAAGTTGCAATCTGAATTGCATACATATATAAGCACCTTCAAGACGCCCTATGATTCTTTCACCACATATGGGCAAACCATTCACTGATTTCAACTCCAGACTGCCAAAATTGAGTTCGAGATCAGCAACCAGACCTGAGATTTGCAGGAACTTCAATTGGTTCTGCTACCTCGACTGCAAATACTTCAGAAGTGCTATCTCAATCTGGATGCCTTAATGGTCACTCAAGATGAGTACCTTGGATGCCATGAAGGAACAGGTATCCCAGATGCAAACGGAAAGTGAGGTTGCTACCTCATTGCTTGAGTCATGGTCTTTATCCATGAAGACCTTTATGTGGGATTTTAAATCAGTTTTTGATAAGTTTCATTCCTTATTGTCATAAACACTTATTATTTTAATGATAATGTGAACAGGGGTTATTCTGGAGTACTTTGTCATTATTGGCAAAGGGGGAGTAGTATTTTGTATTTAAAATTTTGATGCATGTTTTGTATACTTTCATGTTTATCTCTGTAAGGGAGTAGTATACATGGTATTTTCTGCAAAAGGGATAGTGTATATGCTTAGGGGGAGTAATTTTGATTATGGCATATTTTTGTTGTAAAACACTTAGATGTCAAAATTTTCCTAAGTGTTGCCATCAATGCCAAAGGGGGAGATTGTTGGCATTTTTTATGATGATGTTGTGATTGTCATTGATGGACACACACTTGCTTTGAGATCACTTTTTGTATGTATGAGTTATGCTCAACTAGTATTTGTTCCAACCGGTATTATGTATTATAGTCTTTAGACTATATGTGTTTTGCAGAAAGTGTTTACTGATCTCAAGTGGTATGAAGACCCAAAGTGGTATGAAGACCTCAAGCGGTTTGAGGATCTCAAGTGGAATGAAGGAACTAAAGCGACAATTATCATTTTCCCAGTCTTCATTTTTGACAACTGGTAATCGGTAAAATGTATGAACCAGTATTACTCTGTGATGAGTTACCAACCGGTATTTTTGTGATGAGTTACCATCCACCGACACTTTGGCGGTGATTTTGTGTCGTGTTACCAAATGTGTCTAGATGCATTGAACCTAGGAACTTGCAATGTAATCCTATTGGACCGACATGAAATCAAATTCCTTTTTAAGGACATCATGTCTAGGGTTTTAGGTGTGGTTAGGGTTTTAAGGTAGTTGATGAGGTTTTTGTATGTGCGATCTTAGAAGAGAAGATCTAGTCTGTGTGGAGTAACAGAGTGTGGATATACTGAAGACTAAAGCAATGCTAAAATGCGTTAACAATGAGCTATCATGGATCTAACCAAGAAAACTGTGCTATTTTCTAGATCACTCACTTGTTGATTACTCACATCTTCGACAAGTCTAAAACCCTTAACCAAGTAGGCCCAGAAAAGCCTTTGTAAATCCTCTAACAAGGTGGTTCACAACTGTGGATCTGAAATCCTCTCACAAGGTAGTCTTTAATCGGACTTATCTCCTAACAGAGATTGAGATTCCTAACAGGATCTGTTCTGGTGAAGAACATTGTATGACCTTAACCGGTCTGGTTTCTATTCTGCAAATAGTTACTTGTGAGTCTCAGCTCACCGTGGTTTTTCCCATTTGGGTTTCCACATCAAAACTTCTTGTGTTATGGTGTTTGTGCTCTTGTGGGTGAATGCTTTATTTGTTGTTTGGTTTGCATTTGTCTTAACCGGTTTGTTAGTAAATCTGTTTTACCAATTAACTGCTAAACTGTTTAAGTGTTTGAGTTCAGTAATTTTTTGTATACTAATTCACCCCCCCCTCTTAGTGTTCATCATGGATTTCATGTTTATCTTTCACTAAGGATTGACAAAGGTGTAGGCCACTCCTTTGGGGGAGAAAGTCTGATGTAAAGTTCTGATTTAATGATCTGTTATAATTTTTTCTGATTTGAGTAGCAGAGATGATGGAAGAGGCAGCAACAGAATTGAAGACAAGTGATGCATTTATACCTTTGGCATTATTGTCAAAGGGGGAGAAGAAAAGAAATAAAATATGGGAGAAGAAAAGAAATCAAATATGGGAGAAGTTGAAGATCAGATTGAGAGAAGCATTGGTTAAGGGGGAGATGACAAAAGGAGGAGAATCGACAGATGATGTGATTTAGGCAAGCAAGTTGCATATGATGATGTTACTCTAATTTTATATCTGATTGGTGTTGCCATCAATGCCAAAGGGGGAGATTATTGGCATTTGGCATAACTGATACATATAAGGTGATGTAGTTGAAGTCTGATGATTGCACCAGTAAGGATATAAGTCTATTTTTGATGAAGAGATTGAGATTTTGTGATGAGATGACATGATCAGTTATTTGTGTTGTCATTGATGGAAATTGATGTCAAATTGTGATTACTGATGTTCTTGATGTTCTTAATGTTTTGTCATCTAAGTGACAGGGTTTACCGACAGAGAACTAAAGTCTATGAAATAGGACTTTAACTGGTAAAGCAGAGATGTTTTGATTGAATTGGATGATAGGTGGTGATTGGTGATTTGTGGTTTGGATGGTGAGCTTGTATCATGGAAATGTGTATCTAATCGGAACCGAAATTTGTGAAGATTACCAGAAGGCATGTTTCAAATTTTTGATGAAGTTTTGCTAAGGTTTTAGTAGGGTTTAAGACCAGTGAAGAAATCATCAAACTGGTAATGATTTATGTTATGGCGGTGATCGACGACAAGTCTACATGAAGGTGGTAACACGACACAACCCGTGTCAAATTTTTGATTATTGTTTTGGCATGATTCAAGGAAGAATTTATTGAGAAACAATGAAATGCTTAGTAGAATGTTTTAAGGTTTTGACTTTGGTACAGATCAAATTTTCGTGATGGGTTACGATCAACCAACGGTTGATATTGCATTGTAATTTGATGTAATGATCTTTTTATCGATATGTGATGGTCTCATATGATTTGTATTGTAAATTCTTGATGTAATTAGGGTTTGGTGGCTGACCTAATTGAGATTTCTATTTAGGATAATACATTTGATGTTTATGATGTTGGTGGTCTTAGAGAATGTGTTGAGTCGTCCAAGTGAAGTGTGAGATCTTACTGAGAGTTGCAGAGTGTTGAGCATAATTGGATCTGATCAAGCAAGCAGAGAAGTGCAAGTAACAGATCATTTCTTTCATTGTTGTTTCCTAATAGTTGCAGTAGGTTAATCCCTTAACCAAGTAGGTCCTAACAGGCCTTTAACATTTTAGTCCCCTAACAAGGCATGTCTCAAAAGATTGTTAAATCCTCTAACAAGGTAGATCATAATAGATCATCAAGCTCCTAATCAAGCTGCTAGGCAAATCCCTTGTGACTCTTAGCAGGGTCTTCTTCTAACAGGGCGTATTGTAAGCTCCTAACAGGGTGTACTTCAAAAGAGTACAAACATTTGTGGGTGCCAAATCCCACCATTGTTTTTCCCTATTTGGGTTTCCACATCAAAATTATGGTGTTCATGTGTGGAATTTTTTTCATGTGATGTTCTTGTTTATGTTTCATTTCATGCATTATTCCTGAGACACCGGTTATGATGTTTTATCAGAGGTTTATCAAAGGTTACCGGTACTAATAAGAGTTGTAAGAGAAAGTATTTGATCTGATAGATGAGTTTAATGAGTTGGTAAATGATCAATATGATTGCTTAAGTGGTGAAAGAATTGATTGATGTGGTAAATTATTTGATTAATGTGTTAAGAAAATCTGATAAAGAGGTTGTTAGATCTGATTAAAGAAGTTGAGATATTTGTTAAATGGTTTCAGATCTGATTTAAGTTTGATTTTGGGTTTAAAGTTTCAATTGGTCTTAATACGGATTCACCTCCCCTCTCAGTATTAACTAGATCACCATAGGATTAACATCCCTATCTAAGGTTTCCATCATCATGAGTAGAGCCTTTGTACTTTACCTTTAGAGGTGTGTTGATCATACTCATCAAATGAGTAGCCATCTTGCTCAACATGAAATCCATTCCTATTCTTATGTTGCACCATCTTATTATTACGTTTTTTGAAGGAACAATTTGAAGCAATGTTCCAAATTCAGTACAATTGAAACCTTTATACTTTTTGTAACCTCTTATTATCCTTCTCACAAAATTTGCTTCCTTTGGATTTGAATCTTCATTGCAATCTGAATCTTCATTCTTCTTTGATGCTTTGAAAACTACCTCCTTTCTTGAGGTTTTATCAATCACAATCCTTATCTCATATGTAGTTAGAATCCTATTTACTCATCCATTTTTAAGCTATTCATATCTTTGTCTTATTCTATTGTAGAGACTTTTGAATAAAACTTAGAGGGAAGGGATTTAAGTACCTTGAAACATGTTGAGATCCACATGCACTACATTTAAGAGTTGCTTCATGAGTAGATCATTGATTTCAAGTATTGTTTGGCATCAAATAAGAGTGGAGACATATTCACCGAAGCCTTCATTCAGAGAAAGTTCCTTCATTTGTGAGCTTTGTTGGGGGTGCTATAGGTGTCCATTTTTGGGGGCTTCTTAGTCCTCTCTCTCTCTCTCTCTCTCTCTCTCTCTCTCTCTCTCTCTCTCTCTCTCTCTCTCTCTCTCTCTCTCTCTCTCTCTCTCTCTCTCTCTCTCTCTCTCTCTCTCTCTCTCTCTCTCTCTCTTTGGGGAATTATTTGTATATAGGTATGGCCTCATTTGCTCGAACCCATCATATTTTTGACCCACCTAAGTTGTATTTAAGAGGCAGTGTTAGTATAGTTTTTCATTTCTAAGGTATCGAACATGGCCTCATTTACTCGGACCCATCATATTTTTGACCCACCTAAGTTGTATTTAAGAGGTAGTGTTAGTATAGGTTTCTATTTTCTAGTTGGTTATTTATTTCCCTATTTCTAGGCTTTTCCTACACTTATAATTAAGTTTTCTTAGGATTAGTAATGTAAGTGGGTGCAAAGTTTTGGCATCTTCCATGGGATTTACACTTGCCTATTTTAGACTTTTGTTGTGTACTCTTTCCATTGGTCTTATTTTCTACCTTTCCCCTCTCTCATTTTCTATATGTACTCACCTCCTAGTTAGTTTTTGTATTGTATTTTTATAGCTATTTACTCTTGCATTCTCCTAATTCTCTATTTTTATTTTTTTGCATTGACATTTCTCTCTTGGAGACAAATTCTATGTTGTTATTTTGATCTTGTATTATTTACATTCATAATTTTATTTCTATTCATTTGCAGTATGTAATTTGATTATTCATATTTTTGGATTCTAATAAGGGATGTTAGGTTTACATCAATACTTTGAGTCACTTTGCACTTAGCTTTCAGATCGCAATTAAACTTCAATGTAGTATATCATCATAAAATGAGCAGGAAAATAGAAAAGACTAATCAAATAGATGATCTTTTATGCATGGATCAACAATCAAAGTGGGAATAATATCTTCTGCTAGAAGACTTATGCAGATAAAAACATAACTTAGAGGAGTTCTACAATTGAAGAAAAGGTTTTTCTAAGAGTTTGACAACACAAAAGGTTTGATCTCATTTGAAAACAAGGACGAGATACCACCTCGCTAAATTGGACCATTCAAAGTTTTAGGGATAATAAATTTAATGTTTTATTGACTAGCTTTATGTTGAATCCATAATGTATTCCATGTATCATTCATAAAGAAGTATATATAATCAACATGCCTTATATATATTTCATAATGTATTCCATGTATAATTCCATAAGTATATATATATGTATATATATATATATATATATGTATATATATATATATATATATATGTATATATATATATATGTATATATATATATATATGTATATATATATATATATATATATAATAAACATATTTTGAATCAATATGCCTTATAATTACAATAATTGGGAATGATAAGAGTAGAGTCTTGCAAGGAACAAATCCTCATTATCTAAATCTCCATCTCAAGCACCCAATAAATAGAAGAAGAAATACACAAAACTATAAAAAATGGTAATTAAAAAACTGAGTGAAAACATCCAAATTGTGGTACCCAAATTTCTAGTTAGAAATCCAACACCAAATCCCAAGATGAGTCCACAAGTTAATAATAGCATATTTCTTTCACTTGTCATAAGTTCATCATAATCTACTAATTGAATAGGGAGCTAATTTTGGCTCCATTATCTCTATTCAAAGATTTTGTTATGATGTGTCATAACACATCATAAGTTGTTTAACAAGTGCAATCCTCCCTTACAACTTTTTATGCATAGTTTTGTATTTCCAATGTGGGAGCTCAATTTCCAAAGGTTGTTAGGACATTTTTATGAAAAAATGTAGAGCTTAAAGAGATCCACATGTTAAGCATCCAATAACCAATAGAAAACAACCCAAAATATTTATTTTAGCCAAATATAATTTCTATAAACCATAAATTAAGTTATTCTATTTTATTAGCCTAAGAATCACTTTTTTTGTAAATTTAAAATTAGGAGTAATGTTGAGACATCTCTCTTAACACCTTTCTCATAAATTATTTTAGATTTTATTTTATATTCATCTCTCCTCTTAGTGTCGAAAGTGCATTTGGGAGTGTGCACAAAGCTGGTGGTCAGAAAAGTGGACACCACCCAAAAAAACTTGGAAAAATAGGCAGCGCGTACGCGGTTTTAAAATTTCAAATTCTCGATTATGCGCTTATGTTTGTTCTTCCCGAGCCTAGAAAAGGTAGCGCGTACACGCTAAGCTTAGGAAACTTAGCGCGTACGCGCTACGCCTAGGAAAATTAGCGCGTACACGCTGCTTATAGGAAAATGAGCACGTACGCTCTAATAATCCTAGTAAAACTGCGTACGCGGTGCCTGATGAAAAAAGTTTTTAAAAAAAACTGGGTCCTCATTTACCCGAAAAGCGCATTTTTTACTTTCTTTTTTTCCCGTTTTCTAACCTAAACCGTGAACGAGGTGCAAAATTTGTCCTCAGGCTATGGATCAAGGTTAGTTTTTTTTTTTTTTTTTGTCTTTCTTTCTGGTTTATGCAATTTGTTTTACATTTTGAATTTAATTTCATTAATTTTGATTAGGTTTTTTCACTTTTTGTTTCAAAAACCAGATTCTTCTAATCCAGAACAAGAACAACCAAATGCACCTCCTGCAAACCCACAAGAACAACCAAATGCATCTCCTGAAAACACACAAGAACAACCCCCAATTCCTCCTTTTGACCGCACAACTGAAACACAAGAAGAATTAATTAATCAGTTAGGGCAAAATACATCCAAAATCAATAGACTGATTGTAAAATTGAAAACTTCTAAACTTGACCATCATCAATCCCTTGCCATTAGCCTAGAAACATTAGCTAGTGGTGCCATAGCTGTTTCCATAGAAATTACCAAATGGGGAAGCTTTAGGGATAGGTGTCGTCAATTCTATGCCAATGGGCTATCATACGATGGAGTTAAAAACAAAAATATTTCTAAACAACAAATATGTGCCCTTTTTGTTGACCCCAAAACTGGTCAGTCATTACCTCCTAATGTAAAGAGGTTTCCCATACATTGGTGTACCAATGTGCAGATGAAGAATCTTTTTTGGCAAAGGTGGTGGATGGTCTTTGATGATCCACCTTGTAATAATTATGAGGTGCCATTATATTTTTTGAGAAAAATATATTGTGAGTTTGTGCTCAATGTGCACCCAAATTATTTGACATGAGAGAGTTTCATGGTAGAGGTGGTGGCTCTGCCCAAGATAGACTTGGAGCCCGTAGGCGATTAGCCACGGAGAGTCGCCACCCCCCTAGCACCCAAACCCAAGGTGCATCACGTTGTCCCATTAGAGATAAAAGAGTCGATGGAGCTACAGACTCTTCAGGTGGCCACAACATTGACTGGTGCCATCATCCAGCATGGGACATCATTAGCACACCCTATTGTATTGGATGATGAGCCGTTAGAGGGCGACAGAGAGCCCATCGAACATATGTGTGTCAATTGCTCTGGGATAGATGATGCAGCCGGTGCAGATGGACACTCATATCATATATGCACGATTTGTGGTTGTAGATGTCAGGCTCACACGGTTGAGGATGTCATGCTGACAGATGAGTTGATGGACATGGTGTTTGCCCATGAGCCACAGACACAGATGTGTTGATTTGAATTCATAACATTTTATTTATCAGTCACTTTAATTTTGTAATTACATAAATGAATTTTTATTTATACATCGATTTAAATTGAGACAAATAATATGCATTTCAGGATGCAGCAACGGTATCCCATACACCTCCCCCAGTTACCACAACTGCAACTTCGACGCCTGAGGTATAAATTTTGCAACATGTTAAAATAGAATAGTACACTTTGAATTCAAAAAAATACAAGATATACTAACTATCTTTAATGCTTGGTCCAATTTCTGGTTTGTAGGTGTTGACAGGGGACGAAATGTCCCAGATTGATGACATCATGCTGTTGGCGATCGACTTTGGCCTACAAGGCTATACGGTATCATATTTTGTACAGCTCTTTTTATGTATTGTTTTGATGGAATATGCAAGTCATTTCATTTTAGATTTTTAAAATTATGTTTAATTTATTATCTGTACTAATATCTCATGTTAATTTTCTATTTTTAGGGCACCCCCTTCGTGTCTAGGGCTCATCCGAAGAAAAAGAATATCTCGAAGACGCCAAAACGTGTGAAGAAGGTAATTGAACACATTTTTAGTTGTACAATTGTTTGAAAATGTTGAAATCAACTATTAGTTGGGGTTTGTAGATTGATTAGTGTTTTTTGTCTATTTTACATGTACAACAGCCATTGAGCTTTGTGGATATGTTGAATGCACCTGATTCGCCCGCGAATCAAGAGAGGGCGGAGGTATGTATCTCTACTTTATTTTATTGATTTCATGATTATATGCATGCATACATGTGAACTTGTGATATATTATAATCTTATATTTTTTTCATACAGCAAATATCCATACCTATTTCGTCAATGGCGAACCCTCCTCCTTGCACTGGAGAAGCATATCAGGATCTGGTACACTTTTGTTTGATATGTAAAATTATTGTTTTCAACCTTCAATACTTATCATTATATTAATTGTATTTAATCTTTGTAAATTTTTTGTATAGGTAATAGCGTTCGTTTCTACATCGATGGTGAGCCATCCTCAGTCCATTGGAGAAGCATCTGAGGTATAGGTACGTCATTGTTCTCTATATTATAGCTTTTAAGTGTTTTTGATATATTTATGTTAGTACATTGTATTAATTGTACATTTAATCTACAATAGACTTGTTCGCGGTATGGCCATAACATGGATCCATTTAAGTATGTCTTCAAGAAAACTCCTAAGAGTGACAAGGAGAGGAGAGCGAAGACATTAGCTCCTGGATCAGCCGATGAGGTAATCTACATTTCAATTGCAAAGGAATTAAAGTTAAATGCATAGTTATGATGTCAATTGTGAACTATTTTCTATAAAAGAATTATAACTTGGCTTTTGAATTGTGGTTTTGCAACCATCTACAAAGCCGCATACTACGTCGAAGAGGCTTGATTTTGATGATCCACTAGAAGTTTAGGATCATATAGTGTTAGTTTTGGTCATATAATGACCAATACATGTAGATATATTCTACATTTTTATTGTATATCGATTTGGACATGGCATATGCCACATTTTTGTAATACTTGTATTGACTTGGCAAACATGCCTTTTTTATATATATAAATATCGATATTCAATCCAATAAATGTGTAATGAGTTCATTATTTTGCATTCATTGTATTTTGTGGTTGTCCTTTTATAAATTTAAATGAATATTTGTATATGTAATCAACAATATGAATATAAACAACAAAAATATATGATATAAAGCATTGCAATCGTGGAATATGATTTGATAAAATTTCTAAAATGTTGAATTAATCGTACAAAACTCCTTGTATTCAGTTCATTATTGTGTATTCATTGTATTTGGTGGCTGCCCTTTTATAAATTTAAATGAATATTTGCATATGTAATTAACAATATGAATATAAACAACAAAAATCGACAATATGAATTTAAACAACAATGTGTTTGGTGCGAGAGCACCCTCACGCTCGCAATGGTCAAATTTTATTCCTCATGTGCACAAACCAACATCGCGAGCACATCCGGGTGGGCATGTTTATGCTAGGCATGCCCCTATCATGCATCCTAAAGCACCAGAACGTCGAGAGTCATACCCTACCGGTGAGATCTCTCAAGTGCCCTGAGTCCAAAAAATTGTCAAAATTTGATGGACTGTTTCTTCCAATCCACGACACATACGGTCGATCTGTTTGATCCTATGGGGTCATGTGAGGCTCCTCTACAATGGCCTATCTCAGTTTTCGATGACTCGAAGCCATTTTCAATTAGTAGCATTTTTTTGCCTGCTCAAAAAATCGTCAGTTGCTTGCAAGGAAAAGTTGCAAGATTGGCTAGAATTGATTATGTTCCTCGTGTGCACAAACCGATGTCACGAGCGTGTCTGGGTGGGCATTTTTACGCTATGCATGCCCCTGTTGTGTATCCCAAAGCACCAGAACATCGAGAGTCATACCCTACCGGTGAGATCTCTCAAGTGCCCTGAATCCAAAAAATTCTCAAATTTGATAGACTGTTTCTTCAATCCACGACACATACGGTCAATCTGTTTGATCTTGTGGGTCACGTGAGGCTCCTCTACAATGGCCTATCTTTTTTTTTGACGACTCGAAGCCATTTTCTTACATTAGTATCATTTTTTCATCTGCTCAAAAAACTGTCAGTTGCTTGCAAGGAAAAGTTGTAAGATTGGCTAGAATTGATTTTGTTCCTTGTGTGCACAAACCAACATCACGAGTGCGTCCGGGTGGGCATGTTTACGCTAGGCATGCCCCTGTTGTGCATCCCAAAGCACCAAAAACGTCGAGAGTCATACCCTACCGGTGAGATCTCTCAAGTGCCCTAAGTCCAAAAAATTGTCAAAATTTGATGGATTGTTTCTTCCAATCCATGACACATACAGTCGATCTTCTTGATCCCATGGGGTCGCATGAGGCTCCTCTATAATGACTCGAAGCCATTTTCAATTAGTAGCATTTTTTCGCCTGCTCAAAAAACCGTCAGTTGCTTGCAAGGAAAAGTTGCAAGATTGGCTAGAATTGATTATGTTCCTCGTGTGCACAAACCAATGACATACCTAGATTACCTGGACCCATCATAGACTTACACCATCGCACAATTGTTTCTGCATCTACCAACTCAGCACCACCTTCGTACTTCAATTCTTCCCTGGCTAGGGCTCTTTTCACATGTGATCCTGCACCATCGTGCTCTCCCTTACCATGTCCAACCTCAGTGAAATTCCAAAAATGTTGTACACCGCTTGTCACATGCATCCTTGTCAGCCAAAAAACATCCTTGCATTCTGAATGGGGTGGTATGTGCTTGTTGCAATTATCTGACCATATTAAGTGTCGGTTGTATCGTATGTTCCTTTCCCTTAAACTATCATAGAAAACTTTAAAGCATCCTTGTACAAACTCCGATGAATGAGTATGATCATCACTTATGTAGAAGTGATACTCTCTTACAACCTTTCTATCCTCCTCTATGCTATCATTTGCATGCATGAATGCTATGTGTACAAAAAATAGAAACTTGTGTAGAGTGATAATACATGGATTGCACTTCATTTTGAGGTTGTAGAGTATAATTTTCAGCAAAATCAACGATAGAGACAATGGTGCCAAGAGGAAATGTGTCCTTACACAACTTGAATTGCTCATCTAACCATCGAGCTCTATGTGTATGCATTATATACTCATAAACTAGTTTCTCTTGAAACATTTTCATAAATTAAGCTACACATATATCATTTTTCACTAGCTCACATCTCTTCAAATCTTTCCATCTTTAACTCCATATGTGACTGTCTTGTATTTTCTAAAAGAAACTAGTTTCATACCAATTTCATGTGTGCTCTCCAAATGTATGCATCTGGTAAACGTTGCAAACCACCACATATAGCACAAGAACCTTCCAAACAAGGCATCTTATAATAAATGCAACCATCATGTCTATTGCATAAACACACTTGAAATAAATTATCTTGCCAACTTAGGAGGTGCTTGTATATTACATTCCTGCAAAACATCGTTAGTGTGCAAAGTAGAACAAATATGACGAAAAATATCATAATGCATGGAAAATTCAATATGCATCCTACAAACAACACATGGTGCATACATGATTAATCTTAATATAAAAAGGTTTTGCCATTTCAAAAAATCTTTGAGAAATTTTTATTTGAGGAAATTTTTGAAGGAATCTTCATAAAATTTAGTTTGAGTCATATCCAAATAGTGTTTCGCATGTGGCTCATGATTTTTAGACCCAATTCGCCTTCTAACAACATCTCTTTGGTTGGGTGATACTCTTGTGTTGTCATGCCAAAAATTTTCAATTAATGTTTTAGTGCATCTACAACAACCTTGTCTTTGCGTGGTAGTCTACCCGAGAATGCCCAAAGAGAATTATTGTTAGGTTCCTCTATTTGTTCTCGCCTCTTTAATGCTTTACTTAATGTTGTTCTACTAACGTTCAATGACTTACTTGTTTTGCTTATCAAACGATCTTTTTTTATTTTCTTGCTCATTATGGTTGATGTAATGACACGTCGAGTAGCATTAGAATCTTTACTATGTGATTTTGAACCAATAGATTGATATGCATCAAATAGATTTCTGACAATAGTTCTTTCACTGTTACTTTCAGATGATCTTAGGCCTAGAATTTTCATTGTCTCTCTAAAATTCAAATTTTTAATCATTTGAACAATTAACTGACATCTTGCAGTTTGATTTAAGTTTTTAAAATAGTTTTGCCATATTCTTTTAACCATTCTCCTACAAGTTTGTTCATTCATTTTATTGGGCATTGACTTCAATATATTCTCATCAATGTCAATTAGATACTTGGGTTTCCTACGAATGATTCTAGGAGGTGTTAACATCGGTGCATTATGTACATTCAATTCATCAAGTAGAGAAGGTGTAATATGTTCATCATTTAATTGATTATTCAATGCGGTATCTTCTTCAATTGCATTAGGTTCAAACGGTAAATTATCAAATGTTTCTTCTTCAATTGCATTAGGTGCATTATATTCGTTTGGTAAATCGAATTGAGATGTTGAGGTTGACATACCTTCTTCTCCCAATTTTCTTATGTCACGCAATTTCTTCATACTCTGCCTTTGTCTTTCCTTTTGAGCCTCTCGTTTTTCCATCGTTCCTCTCTTGTTCTTTCCCATGGTTGAGATTGGTTGACCTAAATAGAATCATATTACATATATATGTAAAGAAAATTTCAAAAATAAATAAATAACAATAAGTATGCATCTTATCACTATTTTTTGGAATCAAACTATTAAACAATCACAATTTAATCATTTGAAACCATGCAAAAACAAAAAACTAATAAAAACAACAATTCAATCATTTGAAATCATGCAAAAAAACAAAAAATTCACTTACTTTTATGTATACAACAGTGATAGAAGTGCAGACACAGTTCTAGTGGGGCCTTCAACGACCTCAAAAAC